>NC_091348.1:22296236-22358736 GCF_038502225.1 Cherax quadricarinatus
TCTTTCTTATCATCTGCACAACATCCACGCACATTCAGACTTCCCACTTTGACAATTTTCTTCTTCTTATTCTTTTTAGTAATCTTTACAGGAAAAGGGGTTACTAGCCCATTGTTCCCGGCATTTTAGTTGACTTTTACAACACGCATGGCTTACGGAGGAAAGATTCTTATTCCACTTCCCCATGGATATAAAAGGAAAATTAATAAGACCAAGAACTATTAAGATAAAATCAAAGAAAACTCAGATGAGTGTGTATAAATAAATGTGTACATGTATGTGTAGTGTGACCTAAGTGTAAGTAGAAGTAGCAAGACGTACCTGTAATCTTGCATATTTATGAGACAGACAAAAGACACCAGCAATCCTACCATCATGTAAAACAATCACAGGCTTTCGTTTTACACTCACTTGGCAGGACGGTAGTACCTCCCTGGGTGGTTGCTGTCTACCATCCTACTACCGTATATATATATATATATATATATATATATATATATATATATATATATATATATATATATATTTACCAAACATTCACAAAAATACATTAGAAAGTAAAACAACATAGGTAACTCAGAGCTACATCTCGAATACTTCGTCCAGGTCCCCTGCGGTGGGCCGCAACACTGAGTCTCTGAAAGAGGAAGCTGGTCGCCCTGTGGTCCTTGGTTTCTATGATGAGCTTTTCACCCAGCTCTTTGAGGAACTTTAGAGCACACTTGCCCCATGCTCCAAGGGTCTCCGACCCTATTGGAAAGAAGTTATAGCAAGGGGGAAGGTCTTCATATTTTCGGATCTTCTGGGTCTCCCTGTGGCTGGCAGCTCCACCCCCTTCCACTACTGAGTATGGCAAGTAGGTGTCTGCCAATGTGGCAGCACAGGTGTAGTCCCAGGCAATCTGCTTTCCATCCTTCCAGGGTAGCATAGTGGCTCCATCAGGACGCTTTTGACTTCCATCAGACCTCAGATGACCAAAAGCTCCAGCGGCGGGTCATCATATAACCAAGATCCGCGTCAGGAAACACTTCTCCTGTTTCCTGACACACTTTACCTAACCTAACCTACTCACTTTTTCCTTTGCGATATTTATTTACCATTAATATTTTCTAAAATATTTCTTTCCTTATCGCTTCATTTTTTCATTCTTCTGTGATTTGAAAGGCTGGAGCATGACGAAATTCAGTGATTTGGTCCGTTCCTAGTTCGTTCATTGTTTCATTCTCGCTTCTCTCTTCATTCTCCCTTGATTTTACGTTTTGTTGCTCACGTCTCCCTGGCCGTTGTTTACGACTCATTAAGTACATTTATCACGTGTTGGAGGTGATAAACTGTGTTGCTCGTCTCAAGCTCACTTGTCATGCTGGTTATATACCTGAGCTGGAGCAGTTTATGAGGGTGTCACCAGATTAGTGGTGGTAGTGATTGGTGGTAGTGGTGGTGATTGGTAGTGGTGGTTGTGATTGGTGGAGGTGGTGGTGTTTGGTAGTGGTGGTGGTGATTGATGGAGGTGATGATGGTGGTGGTGTGTGGTGCTGGTTGGTGGTAGTGCTGGTGGTTGGTGGGGTTGGTGGTGATGGTGGTGGTTGACGTTGATTGTGATTGGTGGTATTGGTGGTGTTGTTTTTGCTGTTGATGGTTGGTGGTATTCGTGGTGTTTGTTGTTTTTGTTGTTGGTGATTGTGTTGGTGGTTACTGTTGCTGGTGATGCTTGGTGTTGGTGGTTGGTGATGGTGATGGTGGTGATGGAGGTGGTGGTAATGGTGCTGGTGGTGATGTGATAATTATGGTCGTCGTTGTATTTCTGTTGGAGGTAGTGACTGGCAGTTTTGAAAGTACTGGCTAGCAACTATGGTGGGTATTGGTAGTGATGATGGATAATGCTAGACTGGTGGTGGTTGGTAGTGACTGTGACGTAGGTGGTTGTGGCAGTAGTGAAATAGTTTCAACACTTCCCAGCTATCTCTTCGCATATAAAAACATTCGTAGTTCCATTATTATTCACCTGGATAGCAATGACTTCGGTTACAGTGTACAGTAATAAAATTATGAATCTTGGGACAAAAAAAAACCCAGCTCGCTAATCCCAGAACAATAAAACATTACAAATCCCTTCAAAAAAATCTGTCTATCACATTACCTGATAAACTAATTAAGGCAACAGCTGCAAATATTTCTGACAATATGTCACTGACTTTATTAAAAAATGTTGGATAATTGTCTTATGTACGATATTATTCCTGATCAAATTTAACCTTCATGGAGAGAATCAGTTCACGTGTGTTTTAGAAAAAAGTATTTTTCCTTTTACATATCTAATTTATTAATGACTTTGAGAGTCACTAACAAAGCTTCCGACGAATCCAAAAGAAATGAATAAACGTAACTCACAGCAAAATCAGTTTGCAGAAATCCTAAGTTCAACGAGTCCTCGGTGAACCTCCAGATGAAAGGCGACAACAGGAACGATATAATATCCTAGGGTATACAATGCAAAGCAACCAAATAATCCAGCCCAGGCCCCAACTTTCCTCACAATCACCCCTTACCAGAACACCTAACCCCCAGCTCCCTCTACTTCCCCTTCTATAGCCCAGATCCATGAACAAGGGGCTGGTAATTAGGATACCGAGAACCGGAACACAGTAACAGGAAGAAAAAATATAGCACAAGAAAGTTGCAAAATATCAGAGGAAGCCTCAAACACCACAGCAGTTACCAAGACAGAAATCATGGGGACGATAACACATGCAGCTTCTCCAGTAGGATTTCCAGTTCTGTGGAAGGATAGAGAAATTAGAAAAGGTTCATGAAAAAAACAATTCAGTCTTGGGGGAATGACAGGAATAAACAGAGGTTGGTCAAATAATAACATTTACTTCACACTCCAGACAAGGGGTGAGGGGATGACCCCTGGTGATGTTAGCTGTGTTAAACAACACTAACGTATATAGTAGGAAACCAAGACAGGAATACAACATAGTCGACACCAGTATGAGACGCAGGATGGAGGGTACGTATGACCAAAATAATGCTACTAACCATGGAAGATTTTTAACCACAGGGAAATAGACTGGGAGAATTGGGATACAAATGGGGAACCAGAAACAGTGGGCTGAAATAATGGAGGTGGTGATGCAAAAATTTATGAGCCAATATGTCAGGGATACAACCAGAGAGAGAGAGAGAGAGAGAGAGAGAGAGGGGGGGGGAGAGAGAGAGAGAGAGAATGAACCTGAAAGGTTGGGCTTAGTGCTCATCCTAAGCGAATTTGATTATGCAGAATATAATACGACAAGCCCCTGGTACTACTGCCAATATTGTAATAGGTATCGAATATCTTGTGGAAATTAACCTAGAGCGCCAAAACATAGAAGAGAAGACTAAAAACTGACCCTAGAATCACAAACTACACAGGTACGGGATAATTTTTGGTTGCAATACAGAAATGGAAGGAAAGACGAGAAATAAGTTAGAAATATTATCTTGGAAAGTTCCGGGAATCAGAGGAAAAATTCACTCAGAAGCAGCAACGTTGGGAACACAGAGCTCATTGTTCACTCAAAAATGAAAAGGCAAAAACTAAAATTGAAGGAAACAGAAAAAAAACACAGAAAGCAAAGCAACACAAAAAAAGTGAAGTGAACAGAAAAGCCAGTAATGTATGTGCGACATTTTGAGAATGACAACATCGAAAGCTAAATCTGAATTAAAGTTTCTGTAAATCATCTCTGAAGGAAGATGACAGAAAAAAAAACAGGTAATGAGATAATAAAAAGGAGGGGCAAAGCTTACAAGAAATGGCCAGGAAGTCTACGAGAAGCTGAACCAAAGATTTAGGAAGGTTTTAATCTGAAGAAATGAGGAGATCACCAGAGAGTCAAAGAGAACAAATATGCACTGGACACAGTACTTAACAAAAGATGTAATGAAGCCTACTACTAAGTATGCCAGATGAGATAAGATGTCTCTACATGGGTTCTACAAGAGAGAGCAGACGAAGCTTGCACTGCTTGCCGAAATCATAAATCATTTGATACTGGACAAATATCTGAGGTGGGCAGACACGAAAACATATCTAAGTAATTAAAAATGATAGACATGTAGACCTGAATTAAAGGAAAGCGTCGCTTACCTACACATTGTGTAAAGTTATGGAGAAGATAATCAGGAGAACAACATTCTGCAAGGGAATAGTTTCACAAATTTAAACCATGGTTTCAGTGGTGGTAAATCCTGTTTCACAAGTTTACTTAACTTATAAATAACAAAAAAAAAGGCACAATACCGTGACTGGAACGATACACAAATAACTCGCACATACAAGAGTGGAGCTTACGACGACGTTTCAGTCCGAGTTGAACTTTGTAAATGGTCCAAGTCGGACCGAAACGTCGTCGTAAGCTCCTCTCTTCTATGTGCGGGTTATTTGTGTACTTAACTTATATAAGGCAACATAAGAAAAGCAAGAGAGAGAGAGAGAGAGAGAAGAGAGAAAGAGAGATAGACTGCATATTTCTGGACTGTAAGAAATCACTTGACGCAACACCATAGAAAAGCCTGGGACAAATGCTGAAGGAGTAAGCAGGAAGAACAGTGGATCAACTATCTGGGTATGACAACATCTGGGTATGTGCAGCATCTGGGTATGTGCAACATTGAATATGTGCAATATCTGGGTATGTGCAACATCTGAATATGTGCAATATCTGGGTATGTGCAACATCTGAATATGTGCAACATCTGAATATGTGCAACATCTGGGTATGTGCAACATCTGGGTATGTGCAGCATCTGGGTATGTGCAGCATCTGGGTATGTGCAACATCTGAATATGTGCAATATCTGGGTATGTGCAACATCTGGGTATGTGCAACATCTGGGTGTGTGCAGCATCTGGGTATGTGCAACATCTGAATATGTGCAATATCTGGGTATGTGCAACATCTGGGTATGTGCAATATTTGGGTATGTGCAACATCTGGGTATGTGCAACATTTGGGTATGTGCAACATCTGAATATGTGCAATATCTGGGTATGTGCAACATCTGGGTATATGCAGCAACTGGTTATGTGCAACATCTGAATATGTTCAATATCTGGGTATGTGCAATATCTGGGTATGTGCAATATCTGGGTATGTGCAACATCTGGGTATGTGCAATATCTGGGTATGTGCAACATCTAGGTATGTGCAACATCTGCGTACGTGCAACATCTGGGTATGTGCAGCATCTGGGTATGTGCAATATCTGAATATGTGCAATATCTGGGTATGTGCAACATCTTAATATGTGCAATATCTGGGTATGTGCAACATCTGGGTATGTGCAACATCTGCGTATGTGCAACATCTGGGTATGTACAACATCTGAATATATGCAATATCTGGGTATGTGCAGCATCTGGGTATGTGCAGCATTTGGGTATGTGCAACATCTGGGTATGTGCAACATCTGGGTATGTGCAACATCTGGGTATGTGCAGCATCTGAATATGTGCAATATCTGGGTATGTGCAACATCTGGGTATGTGCAACATCTGCGTATGTGCAACATCTGGGTATGTGCAACATCTGAATATATGCAATATCTGGGTATGTGCAACATCTGGGTATGTGCAACATCTGCGTATGTGCAACATCTGGGTATGTGCAGCATCTGAATATGTGCAATATCTGGGTATGTGCAGCATCTGGGTAGGTGCAGCATCTGGGTATGTGCAACATCTGGGTATGTGCAACATCTGGGTATGTGCAACATCTGGGTATGTGCAACATCTGGGTATGTGCAACATCTGGGTATGTGCAACATCTGGGTATGTGCAACATCTGGGTATGTGCAACATCTGGGTATGTGCAACATCTGGGTATGTGCAACATCTGGGTATGTGCAACATCTGAATATGTGCAATATCTGGGTATGTGCAACATCTGGGTATGTGCAGCATCTGGGTATGTGCAACATCTGGGTATGTGCAACATCTGGGTGTGTGCAACATCTGGGTATGTGCAACATCTGGGTATGTGCAGCATCTGAATATGTGCAATATCTGGGTATTTGCAACTGGGTATGTGCAGCATCTGAATATGTGCAACATCTGGGTATGTGCAACATCTGGGTATGTGCAACATCTGGGTATTTTTACAAAGTAAAAACAGCATAACAATTTTTTTCATAGAATCCAAAAATTTCATAATCATAAATCAAATCGTTAATATCAGAGATTGTAACTTTTAACATTCGTGTTAACTAACTTAATTATATAATCATCCATTAGATAATAACTAATTTTTAAGGTTGCTTAAAATGTTCTTCATAACCAGAGGTTGACCATAAATTTTGCCAGTAACGTCACCTAATCCTGTATCAATTGTATTAAGTACTTTTACAAATTAATTATTATTAATATTTTAAACACACAGCCGTCTCCCACCGAGACAGGTGACCCGAAAGAAAGAAGAAAAAAAATGTCTTCTTACATTTAGTAATTTATACAGAAGGGCTGCTAGCCCCTTGATGCTGGGATTTTGGTTGCTTCTTACGACACGCATAGTTTACGGAGGAAGCATTCTTCTCCACTTTTCCTTGGCGATTATTATTATTATTATTATTATTATTATTATTATTATTATTATTATTATTATTATTATACGTCAGGAACATACTTGGGTGTGCTGTATCAGCCCGAAACTCACGCTGGTAAAAATGTAGAAAATGTGGAGGAATGCAATGAATCTTCGTTCCTGAGTTAAAAGTATTGGATACGAGGAGAGACTAACAGAACTCAATTAAACGATAATGTAGGGGAGAAGAACCGGGGAAGACAAGATAATAACATAAAACACTCAAAGGAATTGATAGGGTAAACAGGGACAGGCTGTTTGAGAGGAGGGAGACAGGTGCTCAAGGGCACGGTTGGAAGTTAAAGATACATATGAGACTTAATGATGTCATGATGTATTTCTTCAGTCTCAGGGTGATCACGAAGTTACTCGAGGAAAAAGTGATTGAGTAGGCTCAATATTTAACTTTATGTGTAAGTACGATTGAACTTTACCCATGAAAGCAAAGAGGGAAATGTATGAGAGTATAGTTAAACCAACGCTCTTGCATGTGTGTGAAGCACAGGTTGTGAATGTTGCAACAAGAAGAAGGCTGGAGGCAGTGGAGATGTCATGCGTGGTGTGAATATAAAGCAGAGAATCCGTAGTTTGGAGATTAGGGATATATATATATATATATATTTATATATATATATATATATATATATATATATATATATATATATATGTATGTATATATATATATATATATATATATATATATATATATATATATATATATATATATATATATATATATATATTTATATATATTATTGTAACTATGAACGAGTGGTATTTAATCAATAACACCAATGCGACTAGCCGGGGATTCGAACCATGTCGTTTTGGCCCGCCTCATGGTTAGCGAAAATCACACGTGACGCTCTAACCCACAGGACCACGCTATCCTACAAGAATCAAGCACGCAGCAGAGATAGGTGTTTTACCTTGATCGGAGGCTATACGGTGGTGTGAGTGCCTCTAAGCTAATTTCATTCAACTCGCCGTTTGGTGTACTAGCCTCCACGAGCAGTCTATATATTATTGTAACATTATCTCTACATCCACAGCAGGACTCTAACCTGGAAACTCTGTATCAAAGTACAAAGTACTTTAGGTCGGAGCCTGGCTCCATGCTAAAATACTATGTACTCTGATACAGAGTTTGCAGGTACGAGTCCTGCTCTGGACGTAGAGATAATGTTTGTAAGTAATTTCACGTGTTTGCGAATTGTTAAGAATATATATATATATATATATATATATATATATATATATATATATATATATATATATATATATATATATATATATATATATATATATAATAGTCATTTGGACTTTAATTACATTTGCCGTCCACAAGCCAATTCCAGCGACCATAATTATTAAGAGAAGTTGTCGTAGCGGGGAGAGGTGCGGCCATCGTGGTATTTATATGATGCTGTGTGCGTGGAGAAACAGGAAGAAAAATGTGAGAACGGAAGGAGGAAGAAAGGGTAGGAGCGAATGAGGGATAGATGGTAAGAGTAATGGATGAATAGTTAATGTTAGATACATGACAATGAGAGAGAAGGAAGAGCGTGAGAGAAAGAGAGAGAGAGAGAGAGAGAGAGAGAGACTGACAAAGAGAAATAGAGGAACACAGAAACAAAGGCTCTTTCTCCCTCTTTCTTTCTGTCTCTCTCTCTCACACACACACACACACACACACACACACACACACACACACACACACACACTATATAGTAGAGTTACAAGTGGAGAAGGTAACAGGAACTGAAGGGGACAGGCCAAACTATAAAAGGGGGGACTACACAGGTATGAGAAACTTCCTGCAGGAGGTTCAGTGGGACAGAGAAATGGTAGGAAAATCAGTAAACGAGATGATGGAATATGTGGCAACAAAGTGCAAGGAGGCAGAGGAAAGTTTTGTTCCCAAGGGAAACAGAAATAATAGGAAGACCAAAACGAGTCCTTGGTTTACCCGAAGGTGTAGGGAGGCAAAAACTAAGTGCAACAGAGAATGGAAAAGGTACAGGAGGCATAGGACCCAGGAAAACAAGGAGATTAGTAGAAGAGCCAGATACGAGTATGCGCAGATAAGGAGGGAGGCCCAGCGACAGTATGAAAACGACATAGCATCGAAAGTCAAATCTGACCCGAAACTGCTGTATAGCCACATTAGGAGGAAGACAACAGTCAAGGACCAGGTGATAAGGCTGAGGAAAGAAGGTGGAGAACTCACAAGAAACGATCAAGAGGTATGTGAGGAGCTCAACACGAGATTTAAGGAAGTATTTACAGTAGAGACAAGAAGGACTCTGGGGGGACAGACCAGATGGGGACACCAACAAGGAATACACCAACAAGTGTTGGACGACATACATACAGATGAGGAGGAGGTGAAGAAACTGCTAAGGGACATCGATACCTCAAAGGCAATGGGACCGGACAACATCTCTCCGTGGGTCCTTAGAGAGGGAGCAGATATGTTGTGCGTACCACTTACCACAATCTTCAACACATCCCTGGAAACTGGGCAACTACCTGAGGTATGGAAGACGGCAAATGTAGTTCCCATTTTCAAAAAAGGAGACAGAAAAGAGGCACTAAACTATAGACCTGTGTCATTGACGTGTATAGTATGCAAAATTATGGAGAAGATTATCAGGAGGAGAGTGGTGGAGCACCTGGAACGGAACAGGAGTATAAATGCCAACCAGCACGGATTCACGGAAGGCAAATCCTGTGTCACAAACCTTCTGGAGTTTTATGATAAAATAACAGAAGTAAGACAAGATAGAGAGGGGTGGGTTGATTGCATCTTCTTGGACTGCAAGAAGGCCTTTGACACAGTTCCTCACAAGAGATTAGTGCAGAAGCTAGAGCATCAGGCGCATATAACAGGAAGGGCACTGCAATGGATCAGAGAATACCTGACAGGGAGGCAACAACGAGTCATGGTACGTAATGATGTATCACAGTGGGCACCTGTGACGAGCGGGGTCCCACAGGGGTCGGTCTTAGGACCAGTGCTATTTTTGGTATATGTGAACGACATGACGGAAGGGTTAGACTCAGAAGTGTCCCTGTTTGCAGATGATGTGAAGTTAATGAGGAGAATTAAATCTGATGAGGACCAGGCAGGACTTCAAAGAGACCTGGACAGACTGGACACCTGGTCCAGCAAATGGCTTCTCGAATTTAATCCTGCCAAATGCAAAGTCATGAAGATAGGGGAAGGGCACAGAAGACCACAGACAGAGTATAGGCTAGGTGGCCAAAGACTGCAAACCTCACTCAAGGAGAAAGATCTTGGGGTGAGTATAACACCGAGCATGTCTCCGGAAGCACACATCAATCAGATAACTGCTGCAGCATATGGGCGCCTGGCAAACCTGAGAACAGCATTCCGATACCTTAGTAAGGAATCATTCAAGACACTGTACACCGTGTATGTCAGACCCATACTGGAGTATGCAGCACCTGTTTGGAACCCGCACTTGATAAAGCACGTCAAGAAACTAGAGAAAGTACAAAGGTTTGCAACAAGGTTAGTTCCAGAGCTAAGGGGAATGTCCTATGAAGAAAGATTAAGGGAAATCGGCCTGACGACACTGGAGGACAGGAGGGTCAGGGGAGACATGATAACGACATATAAAATACTGCGTGGAATAGACAAGGTGGACAAGGACAGGATGTTCCAGGGAGGGGACACAGAAACAAGAGGCCACAATTGGAAGTTGAAGACACAAATGAGTCAGAGAGATAGTAGGAAGTATTTCTTCAGTCATAGAGTTGTAAGGCAGTGGAATAGCCTAGAAAATGACGTAGTGGAGGCAGGAACCATACACAGTTTTAAGACGAGGTTTGATAAAGCTCATGGAGCGGGGAGAGAGAGGGCCTAGTAGCAACCGGTGAAGAGGCGGGGCCAGGAGCTAGGACTCGACCCCTGCAACCACAAATAGGTGAGTACAAATAGGTGAGTACACACACAGACGAGTAAGTGCCCCAACTTTTGAAAGAGCAGAAGCACAAAAAAAAAATCAAACAAACACGAGGTCATACTCCAAGATTCTAAAGCAGTGTTCTTCGCCAAGAGTAAAACACACAAGCATAATTCCGCTAATTCTGACATCCCAAACTTCAGCTTAGCGAGCCCAGGGAGCCTCTTGGCCAGGGCTGGGCGAGAGGATTGTAATTTAAAGCCTGTAATTCCACTTACTCGGTTTCTCATGTCCAGTTTATATTCTGTTAAGCAGACTGGAAATATAACAGAAGGAAAGAAGAGTGTATATTTTGGCCTAAAACAAAGAAAGACCTTCAGCAGACTATTAAGTGAACCTAAGTTAAATGAGGCAAATATAGTCGGAACAACTATTGATCCAAAAACAGCGTTAAATTACAATAACAACACCAAGGTCGGAAGCAGGAACAACGTGAGGTACAGTAACATTTTAATGTTACTGTTCAGCTAGGAACTGGAGACAGCCTCTTCAAAGCAACAATGCTTACGGCATCAAGTTTTCATGAGACTTGTGACATGCTAAGACTGAACAGTAATGCAGTTATAGCTGACTAGAGGATGTTTGCCCCTAGACATGATTTTTGTACTAAAAATAATGCAAGAGCCTCCCATTTAACAGTAATTATCAATTTCCATCTGATGAACCACTGGTAACAGTTACCTACTATAATGTGATAAACTACCAAAATGAGTGTACGTTGTTCTTACCATATTCTGGGTCAGGTTTTTGTTCTAAAGCTCCAACAAAATTGCTAATGTTACAATAATTTTTCCTCTAGTACAGCAACAACTATTAGCTCTTGCAACAATTTTTCTCTTTTAACAATTTTTTTTGAGCCCTAAATTTCCACAGTGTGAGCATCCTAGGAACAATTATTATTAATATTACTAATATGGCCGCCCACGACACGGTCATTGGATGGTGAACAGAACACCTCGGTTAATAGTGTGAGCATGGTGATTAGTGTGCCAAATGGCGAGGGGTTTTTTCTAAATGGAACTATAAGTGTATAACAATTAGCAAAAGTTAGTCAGTGATGTGCGTCTTGAGCGAACACACAGGGCCACTCCCTCCCCCCTCCCCCAGCCCAGAGCCCCTCCCCTCATCCCAGCCGAGGCCCACTGACGTCCTGACCAAGGGTGTTGCCGTTTAGTGCCCCACCAATTACAAGTTCCGCCGCTCGCTACTCCCCCACCCTCAAACCCCATGCATCCATGCTGCTCTTCACCCGTCACCCCACAGCTGGCGCCCTCCCACCCCCACGATATCAGCAATGTCACAAGTAGTCGCGGGTTCCCAGGAATCTTCACGACAGAGCCAAAGCTGTCGTTCACGAGGCATCTGCCGGGTGTGCCACAGGGAATGTGCACTCAATCCCACATCTGGCAACATCCGTGCACACAATAGATGTCTAGGCTCCAGGAGAGCTCCAAATGAGAACAACCAACAGCCTCCCCCAGCAGACAGGGCTGACAGCTACCGTGACTTCACCTCTACAGAGGACCTCAAATCTGCAATCAAATTAACATCCACCAAGACTCTGACACATCCCCAAAGCAGCTCGCCCTCAAGCTGCTAGCAAATTCACTGACCTTCTGAAGAAAGTCAACGATGCTCCTTCAAACAACAGATCCTGGCACAACTTGCTGCTTTTTGGCAATGCCTGTTTGCCTGCCCACCAAGGAGGGACAAGTCACTAGCAACACATGTTATTAGGGCAATAAATGCATTCCCAAGGGATGACAACCTCGTCCGTCTCCCCCCTAGGGCGACAAACATCCGCTGGGCAAATGCCAACAACAAGACACCCGACACCTCAAAAATCAGAGCCCAAATTAGCAAAAAAATAGAAGAGGGTAATACTATTGGAGCTTTGAGACTTATAACCAGTGAGGATACCATCGCTCCCAAGGACGTCAGGACGGCGCAAGCTCTGAAGGACAAACATCCACCCAGGGCTCCCAGTACCAACATTGACCTCCCTGACATTGCAGCAGGCGAAGAACATCTAACCTTACAGGATGCTGATGTGTATAAAGCTGCTATGTCATTTCCACAGGGTTCAGCAGGAGGTTTCACCGGTTTAAGGCCTCAACACTTAAAACAAATACTCAATCCAGCACTTGGTGAGGTTTCAGAGAGGCTGCTGTCTGAACTCACCAAATTTTCCAACCTGTGCCTGGCTGGCGGTGTCCCAGAGGCCATCAGACCCTTTTTCTTTGGTGCCTCATTGTGTGCCCTCCGGAAAAAGGATGGCGGAATAAGGCCCATTGCAGTGGGTAACACCCTTCGGCGCCTAGTCGCCAAGGCTGCAGTAAGAAGGGTGAGTCAAGAGGCTGCTGCAATGCTGAAACCAACTCAGCTCGGTTTCGGCGTTCAACAGGGCTGCGAAGCAGCTGCCCACGCAGCACGAGTATATATCAAAAACATGTCCTATGAAAAACCCTTGGTCAAATTGGACTTTGCCAATGCTTTCAACTCAGTCAGAAGGGATGCTGCTCTCCAAGCAGTTTATAGAAACTTCCCTTCCCTTTATCCCTTCATAGAATCGTGTTATAGTGTGACTTCCAAACTATTGTTTGGGGACCATGAAATTGACTCGTGTGAGGGCGTGCAACAGGGGGACCCTCTCGCCCCCTTTCTATTTTGTTTGGTCATCAAGGAAGTCACGGAGGCACTCTCCAGCGAGCTCAATATCTGGTTCCTGGACGACGGTACCCTAGCTGGCACAACAGAATCTCTCCTGGAGGACATCAGTAAAATTAAAGACATGGGAGAAAGCCTGGGCCTTTCTTTAAACCCCACCAAATGTGAAATAGTTTCTACCAATCAACAGTTGATCCAGAATATTAGTACCGTTTTACCAGGAGCACGAGCCATTGATCCAGCCAATAGCACTCTCCTCGGTGCTCCTCTTGGGTCCAATGCCATCGATCTGGTCCTAGGAAAAAAAGTCTCAGACCTCCGGACGATGGAAAGCAGGATGAAAGACATTGACACACACGATGCCTTCTACCTACTCACCAGGTGCCTGTCAACCCCAAAACTTACCTATTTTCTGAGATGCTCCCCAGCCTTCAGCAGTCCAAAACTCAAGGAATATGACTCTCTCCTGAAGGCCATGCTAGAGAGTGTATTGAATCTTTCCCTTGACGATGGACAGTGGTTGCAAGCCTCACTTCCGGTCAGGCTTGGAGGGCTAGGAGTACGCAGATCCTCCAAGATTGCTCTACCAGCTTTCCTCTCCTCTTCCATTGCATCAAACGAGTTGATAAGACAAATTCTTCCTGACACCCTCAGTGACTCAGCAGGAATAGAAGACCCTAGCTATGTCAGTGCCATCACCGAATGGGAGACTCTTGCTGCTCCAGCACCAAACCCTAGTGCAGCACTGGCTCACAAACAGTCAAGCTGGGATAGCCCAATTGCTGAAAAGGTGCTTGCCAACATGCTCAGGGCTGCAACATCAGATAGGGAGATTGCCCGTCTCCAGGCTGTGAGTGCACCTCACTCCGGGGACTTCCTCCAAACAGTTCCCATATCGGAAATGGGAACGCGACTCGACCCTAAGACCCTCCGTATTGCAGTGGCTCTGCGCCTTGCTGCCCCAATTCACACAGAATATATGTGTATTTGCGGCGAAGTGCAAGCAGACCAATACGGTCTACATGGTCTTAACTGTTCCAAAACCAAGGGCTGGCATGCAAGACACAATGAGGTCAACGACATCATTAAGAGAACCCTTGCTACAGCTGGATGCCCTGCCGAGAGGGAGCCACGATCACTTGCAGCAAACAATACCCACAACCCAGCAAACCGCCCCGACGGGATCACCATCTATCCTTGGAAGAATGGCAAGCTCTTAGCATGGGACTATACCTGTGTGTCCACACTGGCTGACACCTATATCCATCACAGTGTGGGGCGACAGGGAGGAGCTGCTGACCACAGGGAGGAGTACAAGATCAGCAAGTACAGGGACATTAGCCAACAGTATCAATTTGTCCCAGTGGGATCAGAGACCTTGGGATCATGGGGAAAAAATGCCACACGTTTCCTTAAAGAATTGGGTTCCAGACTCATCGACACCACCAGGGACCCAAGGGCAGCCACTTTCATGTTCCAGCGCCTCAGCATCGCCATCCAGAGGGGAAATGCTTGCTGCATACTTGGCTCACGTCCAGCCTCGGAGGAGCTGGAGGAAATTCATCATCTTTGATACATTGTGCCATTGTATTCATGTTTATGTTTTTTTCTGTAAATGTATTTTGTTTATTAATAAATGTTCACATAGAATAAAACATTTATATAGGGGGTGGTAGGAGAAGAAAATAGTCAAACAGCTCCGGGGAGAACCTTGAGTTTTCTCTGAGGTACGTTTATTGTCTTCTCTGAGGATGAGGGTCCCCATTCCAGCTATAGAGGTGGTACTTCCCTATATATGTAGTATATGTATATATATATATGTACATTATATATATATATATATATGTATATATATATATATATATATATATATATATATATATGTATATATATGAAGGAGGGGTGATAATGTTGCAGTTTAAAAACTGTAGTGTAAAGCACCCTTCTGGCAAGACAGTGATGGAGTGAATGATGGTGAAAGTTTTTCTTTTTCGGGCCACCCTGCCTTGGTGGGAATCGGCCAGTATGATAATAAATAAATATATATATATATATATATATATATATATATATATATATATATATATATATATATATATATATATATATATATATATATAAATAATAATAATAATAATAATAATAAGATCACAGTAAACAGGTGATTTCAGAATATGCAAAACAACCACTGTGAAAGAATAGAGAAATTCCAAGCACTTTCGTGATTACTCACATTATCAAGGAACAATAAAAGTAATGCATCAAAGGAAGGCATATAAAGGGTCTAGACCACACCTCACTGTCACATCCCACAACAAAGCAACACCTGAAGCGCGACTCATAAGAAAGGGAACACTGCAGCAGGCCCGCTGGCACAACTAGACAGGTACTTCACACAACTCACCGACAAACTATTCTTCCCAAGAATTAAGAATTTTAAAATTTATTATTTGTCCAATGTATTAATAAATTCTTCCCAAATTCTATTAATTATAAATGGATCTAATTTATATAAACCAAAGAAAATATTCATATTATTATCAAAACTGCTTTTTATGAAACAAGATTCAATTATATTCCTGTCGACCATGGACTTGCTTTATTCTACTTTCTCAACTTTTTGAAAATCAATTGCATGATTAAAATCTCTCGCATGAATAAATAGAGCAACACCTGAGTCGCACGTCAGGTGTTGCTTTGTTGTGGGATGTGATAGTGAGGTGTAGTCTAGACCCTTTAAATGCCTTCCTTTGATGCATTACTTTTATTGTTCCTTGATAATGTGAGTAATCACGAAAGTGCTTGGAATTTCTCTATTCTTTCACAGTGGTTGTTTTGCATATTTTTTTTTTCAACAAGTCGGCCGTCTCCCACCGAGGCAGGGTGACCCAAAAAAGAAAAAAATCCCCAAAAACAAAATACTTTCATCATCATTCAACACTTTCACCACACTCACACATTATCACTGATTTTGCAGAGGTGCTCAGAATACAACAGTTTAGAAGCATATACGTATAAAGAAATACAACATATCCCTCCAAACTGCCATAAATATATATATATATATATATATATATATATATATATATATATATATATATATATATATATATATATATATAAAGGCAAAGGGGATAAAAGAGAGTGCAAAAATTATAGGGGGATAAGTCTGTTGAGTGTACCTGGTAAAGTGTATGGTAGAGTTATAATTGAAAGAATTAAGAGTAAGACGGAGAATAGGATAGCAGATGAACAAGGAGGCTTTAGGAAAGGTAGGGGGTGTGTGGACCAGGTGTTTACAGTGAAACATATAAGTGAACAGTATTTAGATAAGGCTAAAGAGGTCTTTGTGGCATTTATGGATTTGGAAAAGGCGTATGACAGGGTGGATAGGGGGGCAATGTGGCAGATGTTGCAAGTGTATGGTGTAGGAGGTAGGTTACTGAAAGCAGTGAAGAGTTTTTACGAGGATAGTGAGGCTCAAGTTAGAGTATGTAGGAAAGAGGGAAATTTTTTCCCAGTAAAAGTAGGCCTTAGACAAGGATGTGTGATGTCACCGTGGTTGTTTAATATATTTATAGATGGGGTTGTAAGAGAAGTAAATGCGAGGGTCTTGGCAAGAGGCGTGGAGTTAAAAGATAAAGAATCACACACAAAGTGGGAGTTGTCACAGCTGCTCTTTGCTGATGACACTGTGCTCTTGGGAGATTCTGAAGAGAAGTTGCAGAGATTGGTGGATGAATTTGGTAGGGTGTGCAAAAGAAGAAAATTAAAGGTGAATACAGGAAAGAGTAAGGTTATGAGGATAACAAAAAGATTAGGTGATGAAAGATTGAATATCAGATTGGAGGGAGAGAGTATGGAGGAGGTGAACGTATTCAGATATTTGGGAGTGGACGTGTCAGCGGATGGGTCTATGAAAGATGAGGTGAATCATAGAATTGATGAGGGAAAAAGAGTGAGTGGTGCACTTAGGAGTCTGTGGAGACAAAGAACTTTGTCCTTGGAGGCAAAGAGGGGAATGTATGAGAGTATAGTTTTACCAACGCTCTTATATGGGTGTGAAGCGTGGGTGATGAATGTTGCAGCGAGGAGAAGGCTGGAGGCAGTGGAGATGTCATGTCTGAGGGCAATGTGTGGTGTGAATATAATGCAGAGAATTCGTAGTTTGGAAGTTAGGAGGAGGTGCGGGATTACCAAAACTGTTGTCCAGAGGGCTGAGGAAGGGTTGTTGAGGTGGTTCGGACATGTAGAGAGAATGGAGCGAAACAGAATGACTTCAAGAGTGTATCAGTCTGTAGTGGAAGGAAGGCGGGGTAGGGGTCGGCCTAGGAAGGGTTGGAGGGAGGGGGTAAAGGAGGTTTTGTGTGCGAGGGGCTTGGACTTCCAGCAGGCATGCGTGAGCGTGTTTGATAGGAGTGAATGGAGACAAATGGTTTTTAATACTTGACGTGCTGTTGGAGTGTGAGCAAAGTAACATTTATGAAGGGATTCAGGGAAACCGGCAGGCCGGACTTGAGTCCTGGAGATGGGAAGTACAGTGCCTGCACTCTGAAGGAGGGGTGTTAATGTTGCAGTTTAAAAACTGTAGTGTAAAGCACCCTTCTGGCAAGACAGTGATGGAGTGAATGATGGTGAAAGTTTTTCTTTTTCGGGCCACCCTGCCTTGGTGGGAATCGGCCGGTGTGATAATAAAAAAAAATAAAAAAAAAAAATATATATATATATGAAGGTAGTAGGTTGGTAGACAGCAACCACCCAGGGAAGTACTACTGTCCTGCCAGATGACTGTGAAACAGAAACCTGTAACTGTTTTACATGATGGTAGGATTGCTGGTGTCTTTTTCTGTCTCATAAACACGCTAGATAACAGGGATATCTTGCTACTCCAACTTACACTTTGGTCACACTTCACAGACACGCACATGCATATATATATACATACATCTAGGTTTTTCTCCTTTTTCTATATAGCTCTTGTTCTTCTTTATTTCTTCTATTGTCCATGGGGAAGTGGAAAAGAATCTTTCCTCCGTAAGCCATGCGTGTCGTATGAGGCGACTAAAATGCCGGGAGCAATGGGCTAGTAACCCCTTCTCCTGTAGACATTTACTAAAAAAAAAGAAGAAAAACTTCATAAAACTGGGATGCTTGAATGTGCGTGGATGTAGTGCGGATGACAAGAAACAGATGATTGCTGATGTTATGAATGAAAACAAGTTGGATGTCCTGTCCCTAAGCGAAACAAAGCTGAAGGGGGTAGGGGAGTTTCGGTGGGGGGAAACAAATGGGATTAAATCCGGAGTATCTGAGAGAGTTAGAGCTAAGGAAGGGGTAGCAGTAATGTTGAAGGATCAGTTATGGAAGGAGAAAAGAGAATATGAATGTGCAAATTCAAGGATTATGGGGATTAAAGTAAAGGTTGGATGCGAAAAGTGGGTCATAATAAGTGTGTATGCACCTGGAGAAGAGAGGAATATAGAGGAGAGAGAGAGAGATTTTGGGAGATGTTAAGTGAATGTATAGGAACCTTTGAACCAAGTGAGAGAGTAATTGTGGTAGGGGACCTGAATGGTAAAGTAGGAGAAACTTTTAGAGAGGGTGTGGTAGGTAAGTTTGGGATGCCAGGTGTAAATGATAATGGGAGACCTTTGATTGAACTTTGTATACAAAGGGGTTTAGTTATAGGTAATACCTATTTTAAGAAAAAGTGGATATATAAGTATACAAGATATGATGCAGGGCGAAATGACAGTAGTTTGTTGGATTATGTATTGGTAGATAAAAGACTGTTGAGTAGACTTCAGGATGTACATGTTTATAGAAGGGTCACAGATATATCAGATCACTGTTTAGTTGTAGCTACACTGAGAGTAAAAGGTAGATGGGATACAAGGGGAATAGAAGCATCAGGGAAGAGAGAGGTGAAGGTTTATAAACTAAAAGAGGAGGCAGTTAGGGTAAGATATAAACAACTATTGGAGGATAGATGGGCTAATGAGAGCATAGGCAGTGGGGTCGAAGAGGAATGGGGTAGGTTTAAAAATGTAGTGTTAGAGTGTTCAGCAGAAGTTTGTGGTTACAGGAAAGTGGGTGCGGGAGGGAAGAGGAGCGATTGGTGGAATGATAATGTAAAGTGAGTAGTAAGGGAGAAAAAGTTAGCATAAGAGAAGTTTTTACGAAGTGGAAGTGATGCAAGGTGGGAAGAGTATATGGAGAAAAAGAGAGAGGTTAAGAGAGTGGTGAAGCAATGTAAAAAGAGAACAAATGAGAGAGTGGGTTAGACGTTATCAACAAATTTTGTTGAAAATAAGAAAAAGTTTTGGAGTGAGATTAACAAGTTAAGGAAGCCTAGAGAACAAATGGATTTGTTAGTTAAAAATAATAGAGGAGAGTTATTAAATGGAGAGTTAGAGGTATTGGGAAGATGGAGGGAATATTTTGAGGAATTGTTAAATGTTGATGAAGATAGGGAAGCTGTGATTTCGTGTATAGGGCAAGGAGGAATAACATCTTGTAGGAGTGAGGAAGAGCCAGTTGTGTGTGTGGGGGAAGTTCGCGAGGCAGTAGGTAAAATGAAAGGGGGTAAGGCAGCTGGGATTGATGGGACAAAGATAGAAATGTTAAAAGCAGGTGAGATATAGTTTTGCAGTGGTTGGTGCTATTATTTAATAAATGTATGGAAGAGGGTAAGGTACCTAGGGATTGGCAGAGAGCATCAATAGTTCCTTTGTATAAAGGCAAAGGGGACAAAAGAGAGTGCAAAAATTATAGGGGGATAAGTCTGCTGAGTATACCTGGTAAAGTGTATGGTAGAGTTATTATTGAAAGAATTAAGAGTAAGACGGAGAATAGGATAGCAGATGAACACGGAGGCTTTAGGAAAGGTAGGGGGTATGTGGACCAGGTGTTTACAGTGAAACATGTAAGTGAACAGTATTTAGATAAGGCTAAAGAGGTTTTTGTGGCATTTATGGATTTGGAAAAGGCGTATGCCAGGGTGGATAGGGGGCAATGTGGCAGATGTTGCAGGTGCATGGTATAGGAGGTATGTTACTGAAAGCAGTGAAGAGTTTTTACGGGGATAGTGAGGCTCAAGTTAGAGTGTGTAGGAAAGAGGGAATTTTTTTCCCAGTAAAAGTAGGCCTTAGACAAGGATGTGTGATGTCACCGTGGTTGTTTAATATATTTATAGATGGGGTTGTAAGAGAAGTAAATGCGAGGGTCTTGGCAAGAGGCGTGGAGTTAAAAGATAATCACACATGAAGTGGGAGTTGTCATAATTGCTCTTTGCTGATGACACTGTGCTCTTGGGAGATTCTGAAGAGAAGTTGTAGAAGTTGGTGGATGAATTTGGTAGGGTATGTAAAAGAAAATTAAAAGTGAATACAGGAAGGAGTAAGGTTATGAGGATAACAAAAAGATTAGGTTATGAAAGATTGGATATCAGATTGGAGGGAGAGAGTATGGAGGAGGTGAATGTATTCAGATATTTGGGAGTGGACGTGTCAGCGGATGGGTCTTTGAAAGATGAGGTGAATCATAGAATTGATGAAGGGAAAAGGGTGAGCGGTGCACATAGGAGTCTGTAGAGACAAAGAACTTTGTCCTTTGAGGCAAAGAGGGGAATGTATGAGAGTATAGTTTTACCAACGCTCTTATATGGATGTGAAGCATGGGTGATGAATGTTGCAGCGAGGAGAAGGCTGGAGGCAGTGGAGATGTCACGTCTGAGGGCAATGTGTGGTGTGAATATAATGCAGAGAATTCGAAGTTTGGAAGTTAGGAGGAGGTGCGGGATTGCCAAAACAGTTGTCCAGAGGGCTGAGAAAGGGTTGTTGAGGTGGTTCGGACATGTAGAGAGAATGGAGCAAAACAGAATGACTTCAAGAGTGTATCAGTCTGTAGTGGAAGGAAGGCGGGGTTGGGGTCGGCCTAGGAAAGGTTGGAGGGAGGGGGTAAAGGAGGTTTTGTGTGCGAGGGGCTTGAACTTCCAGCGGGCATGCGTGAGCGTGTTTGATAGGAGTGAATGGAGACAAATGGTTTTTAATACTTGACGTGCTGTTGGAGTGTGAGCAAAGTAACATTTATGAAGGGATTCAGGGAAACCGGCAGGCCGGACTTGAGTCCTGCAGATGGGAAGTACAGTGCCAGCACTCTGAAGGAGAGGTGTTAATGTTCCAGTTTAAAAACTGTGGTGTAAAACACCCTTCTTGCAAGACAGTGATGGAGTGAATGATGGTGAAAGTTTTTCTTTTTCGGGTCACTCTGCCTTGGTGGGAATCGGCAAGTGTGTTAATGATAATAATAATAATAATAATAATAATAATATATATATATATATATATATATATATATATATATATATATATAAACACTGATCTCTGGCTGAAGGAGACTCGAACCTACGAACCTTGGAAGAAGGTACGCAGTGCTATACCAATCTCACCACACTGGACAATACCTTGGCATGTAGCTTGTGGTACACATTGATCCAAGGCAGCCAGCTCTCAGAGAGAAGGCTTACAGTTTTTCATCTCATCCCCTGCATGCATCAGCCTTACTAGAGATTTTAACAGTGCAAGGAATTCGCAAGAGCAGGCGAAATATAAAAAAAAAAAAACTCTAGTAAGGCTGATGCATGCAGGGGATGAGATGAAAACCTGTAAGCCTTCTCCCTGAGAGCTGGCTGCCTGGGATCAATGTGTACCACAAGCTACATGCCAAGGTATTGTCCAGTGTGGTGAGATTGGTATAGCACTGCGTACCTTCTTCCAAGGTTCATAGGTTCGAGTTTCCTTCAGCCAGAGATCAGTGTTTGTGTATATTTCGGCTGCTCTTGCGAACTCCTTGCATGTATATATTTATATATATATATATATATATATATATATATATATATATATATATATATATATATATATATATATGTATGTATATAATGTCGTGCCGAATAGGCAGAACTTGCGATCTTGGCTTAAATAGCAACACTCATCCTGCCATATAGGACAAGTGAAAATTTGTGTATGCAATAATTTCGCCAAAATCATTCTGAACCTAACGAAAAAATATATATTTCATTGTGTTTGTTTAGTACTAAATTGTCAACGTATTTAAAATATATTTAGTTGGGTTAGGCTAAAATAAATTGTTCTTGTTATAATAAGGTTAGGTAAGTTTTCTAAGATTGTTTTGGTGCAAAATTATAAATTTTTACATCAACATTAATGAAAAAAATATATCTTTAATCGTATAGGAGAAAATTTTTAGAAAGGACTTAATTTTAAATGAGTTCTTGCAAATTGACCAGTTTTACATATTCGGCACGACATATATAGATATACATGTATATATATATATATATATATATATATATATATATATATATATATATATATATATATATATATATATATATATATAATGTCATGCCGAATAGGCAGAACTTGCGATCTTGGCTTAAATAGCAACGCTCATCTTGCCATATAGGACAAATGAAAATTTGTGTATGCAATAATTTCGCCAAAATCATTCTGAACCTAACGAAAAAATATATTTCATTGTGTTTGTTTAGTATTAAATTATTGTAAATGTATCTAAATATATTTAGTTGGGTTAGGCTAAAATAAATTGTTCATGTTATAATAAGGTTAGGTAAGTTTTCTAAGATTCTTTTGGTGCAAAATTGTATAATATTACATTAACATTAATGAAAAAAATATATCTTTAAACGTATAAGAGAAAAGTTTAGAAAGGACTTAATTTTAAATGAGTTCTTGCTAATTGACCAGTTTTACGTATTCGGCACGACATGCATATATATATATATATATATATATATATATATATATATATATATATATATATATATATATATAGAGTCAGCCCTAAGCTTAGGGCTGACTTTATATCTTATAATTTCATACTTGACATCTCAGAAACCCTCCTACCCCATATGGGTAGCAGGGGGATGATGGTAGGGTGGGGTTGGCACCGAAAAGTAACCACAGTCTAAGGCTACGCCTCGCCGATGACACCTCCGCTACTCTGAGGCCTCTCTCTCTCCATTGGTTGCTCCCTTGCAACATTGCACACTTCCTGATGATGCACTGAGAAGTGTGAAAGTACTTGAGCTAAAGATTTCCAACTTCCCGTGGCTTGCCCTGCATAGTTAAGATCGTTCGTCTGCGATTGTTTATATATATATATATATATATATATATATATATATATATATATATATATATATATATATATATATATATATATATATATATATATTATTGTGACCCCTGAATGGGTCACAATATATATAATGTATATTACCTGTTCATATAAATTTATATTGGTTATATTTGCGATATTAGCTAAATTGTAAATATTTTGCTTTATATTATTATTTGACTTATTTATATTATTAGGTAGGATGTAACATTTATATATTATTCAGTGCTCATAGTTCGAGTATTAAGTAGATGACAGCATTGTCTAACTACTGTAGTTTTCACTTCACTTGTTTTGCTGCCGGCTTCTGTGTTGCAGGGCAGCAGCAGCCCACGGAGAGTCACGTGATCAGGGTGGGGTGATCACACCTCACCAGGAGTGAGTGTCTGCCTGGTCTGCGCTCTCTTGTCTGTTTGATGTTTTTTCTAACAAGACGTGCCTTTCCAGCTCCCTTGCTGTCCCTTGTTGGAAGATCTTCTCTGTCGTTTTCTTGTTGTTGGTTCTGTGTAACTATCGTAAAGGGTTCTTAATGGAGATATCGTAGGTTAAGGTAGACACACTTGTAGGATGGTAGCTATATTGTCAGACTGAGATGAGGAATGGAGCCCAGTGCCTTGCCTGTCTACGCCTGGATGGTCTGCCGCCGAGTGAGACCGGGACAGAGGGATGAGCCTCCACGTGTGCATCCCGTGACGTCACACAAAGCCACAGGCCTACAAGGGATCTCGTATCTAAGCATATGGATGACACTAATATGCTATATAATACAGGGAATACAGGGATCAGCAACTATGCTGACAGCTCGGTCATGTTACGTATGTTCACCGACATACACTACTATACTATAGGCTGAACAGGCAGGCAGATCTGGGCTGATTCTATACAATAACAAATTCATATATAACTTAGAACTAATGGATGGTACAACATGATTTTGACGTAATGGGTGTTAACGTAATCATTACAAACTATAAGAACAAATCATTATACAATATGGATGGAATTGATCGATCGATCTGTATTCATGCACTCTACGGATTCTGAGGAAGAATAAATATATACAAAGAAGTGTTTAACAGAAAGGCAGATTCAGTGCACTCAAATCTAGACTGTTAATTCTCAGAATACGGAGGGAACGTGAACACGAAAATTTCTGACAAACTGATCAGCTAATAACAAAACACACAGTTGACAATTTCATTCATCTCGGACATCTAATTATACAGACTATGTACATTTAAACCCAATTCTGCGAGGGTTAGGTTTACATATGCAGAATGGTTATCATCTCTGGGAGGATCGAATTCCTCTGCAATGGCTAACACATGCCTTGACTGAGAGAGATCTGAAGGAGTATCTACAAAAGATACAACTACAATCACCAGTGACTGTGGAATTACTAATTCGTCCGCTAGGAGTACTCAACTCGACTATTCGATACAGTAATTCTTGGCTCAATACAAAGTCACTAATGGGTGCTGGTGGCTTCACAGTAAGAATAAGATCTTCCTGGAGCAGGAATCGAATCACACCAGACCACATGGGATCTGTTCTTTGTGCAGTTTTGACATCCTCGACAGTAAATGGAGGATCTGCAGTAACTACACTAACGTGTCGCGATAAAGCATCTGCGACTACATTTGACTTGCCAGGTAAATGTTCAAAAGTAGGATTGAACTCTTGGATAGTCAAGGTCCATCTGGCTAACCTTCCAGTAGGCTGTTTGTTCTGGAATAAAGGTAACAGTTCTTCCTTACTGGAGGAAAGAACAAACTCGGTGGAGTGGATGACTCCCCCCGGTTGAAAAAATTAACGCTATAACACGCAATATGAGCAAGGGAGAACGAATCTACTATCTCAAACTGCAAGCACAGGAGAAAAGAAATGAACACGGTGAACAATGCTGATATTCAATCTGAGTCACACACAGTGACACGAGGTATCAGCTATAAAGAAACTACACTTACAAACTTTAACATATGAAAGTTACTCGAGAAATAACTTCTTACAATGCACTGATTACTATCAACTAGGATGGGATCACAATCTGAAACACAAGGGACAACAACACTCAAGTGAGCACACTAGCCACAGAAACGTCTTTCTGCAACGGCTTGTGGCATCAGCAAGAGATGGCATAACTCGTTGCGTCCCCTGGGAAGGAACGAGTACTTGAACAAGTCGCCATCGCAAGGATAGTAGTCTCAGCACTATCCTGCGTGCACGATATTGTGGCTGGAGTCCAGACAGGAGTGACAGTATTACTAGTGCCTGACCGCTCGGCTACGTTAATAAGTAATTCACGGATCTATAGGAACTTAATCTGAACTTCACATTTCGCAGCACTTTAACAAATCTCAAATACAAGCTGTGAGAACAAACACATTGCTCTGGGGCTAGGTATTGTCTTTCAGTCGGTAAGGAAATGTTGGTACTGTAGACTGATTCATATTGACTTTGACTGGCATGATACACTAATTCACAGAACATTGCCTAGACTTAGTAATTTTCGACATTGTACTGAGGTTGTGTGTCGCATAGACAATCTGAGAAACTCAGGTCCTGAGCTGTAGCTTCTGACCTAATTTGTACTGGTATCTGTGTACTGTCACAGTCGGGGATTTTCTAATGCTGAACTTAGATTCAGTAGTATGGGAGTTTTGCGACTTTTGTGGAGGATCTGCAGATGGTCCCTACTTAGTGTCGTTATATTATCTCCTTGTTCCTGATTCTGTGTCGCTGTTGCTTGTTATATTGTTGTTCGGCTTAACAGTCGCTTTATTGTTCAAGCAAGCTGTTCTGATTGCCAGGTTGGTAAGAAGTTAGTTTATGTGAGGACTTTTAGTCAGTCACTGGTTAAGTCTAGTCGAGTCTTGAGACATAGCGAACTACTTAGAGCACTTACACACATACACACAAACTTACTTGTATATGTATGTATTATGTTATTAAGTGCTAACAATGTACCAGACGGTACTTAAAAGGAATAAAGATGTGATATGTGCCTTCAGCACAATGCTACTGTACACGAGAGAAGTTATTATTTTGATTATTTTAGTGTACTTTGATAATATACGCCTAGACAACTTAATTGTTATTAATAAATATATTAAATTTTAATTTAACTAGTTAGTAGCTTACCAGTTGTAATCCTGAAGCACTATTGAATCTTACTAAATTATAATGGATAATTGGACCAGGATACTGACTAAGCCCTTGGGAGTTAGCGTGGGCTGTTACCAAGCACCATGGCTTGTCGTATTGTTTTAGAATCTCAGGTTCAAGTGTTGAAGAAGGAGATTCTACTTCTTAAGGAGGAAAATAGGAGGCTGAAGCTTCGCATTGATGAGTTTGGGAGTGAGTGTGTGAAGGATTTAGCTGCAAAGGAGGAATTGGTCACCAGCAGTGTTAGTGGCAGCCGCTTTAAGTGGCAAGTGATTCAAAGTTCAGGAAGATGGAAGATGAGGAGAGTTAGTAGAGAAGATGTGAAGATAGGAAATCGATTCTCTGTTCTCCAAGTCGAGTTTACTTCAGTGGTTAGTGAGGTTGAAGGTACCACTGATTCCCTTGCTAATCAAGGTAAGAATATTTTAATAGTAGGCGATTCTCAGGTAAGATATATGGACCTTGCATTTTGTAACAGAGACAGAAAGGCCAGACAGAGAGTGTGCCTTCCTGGCATAGTCAGCAGGTTGGATAATATTATGGCAGGTAATGGGAACAAGCCCATTATCTGTCTTAGTGCTGGAGGTAATGACATTGGGAAGTGCAGAAGAGAGGAGCTGCTGGATAAGTACAGGTCAGCCATGGAAGTAGTTAGGTCTAAGGGAGGGCTACCAGTCATATGTTGCATCTTGCCTAGAAAGAGAGTGGGCAATGAATGGATGTCTAGGGCAATTGGTATAAATTGCTGGCTAGACAGGTACTCAAGAAACTTGCAATCCCATTCATTGATAACTGGGACCTATTCTTTGGCAAACGTGATATGTATGCAATGGATGGGGTTCATCTCTCTGGGGATGGAGTGGTTGCATTAGCCAATTCAATTGAGAAGGTAATTGATGACTTGTCTAGGAATTTAAATTGATAGATTATAGAGGTATAGGTGTTTGTGGGAAACAATCAGGCTGCAGCATTAGGGTTAAAAACAGCAGTTATTACCGGGATACCTCAGGGATATGTTTAAAAGTCAATATTCAAAATAAAGTTGCTAGTAATAGCAAATCAATTGATCAACAAACAAACAAAAATAGTAGATGGCAACGAGTGACTAGCTCCCTTAAGGTTTACTATACAAATAGTGGGAGTCTAAGAAATAAGATAGATAAGCTAAGATTACTTGCAAGTGTATTTAATATAGATATTATTGGTATAACAGAGACCTAGTTCAACCTGAAAGAGAAATGCCTTCTGAATGCAACATACAGGGTTATAAACTATTCCACACTGATAGGGTCAACAAGAAGGGTGGTGGTGTGGCGATGTAAGTCAGAGAAAATTTAAATTGTTGTCTTAGACATGATATAAGATTAGAAACATCGAACACAGAATCTGTTTGGCTACAGTTTCTCGAGGGACGTGACAAATTAATTTTGAGTTTGATTTATAGGCCCCCAAACCTTGATAGGGAGTGCAGTAAGCTGTTATGGGACGAAATTCATAAGGCATCTAGATATGAAAATGTTGCGACAATGGGAGATTTTAACTTTAGAAAAATTGGTTGGAGCAGTATGACAGGAAATCTTGAGTCTAGTGGCTTTCTTGATATGGTTCAGGATTGCTTTTTAGAACAGGTTGTGGCAGAACCAACTAGAGGAAACAATCTGCTTGACTTGGTTCTTGCCAACTAAGATTCACTAATTAATAATCTTGAGGATATTGATGAGCTTGGGGAAAGTGATCACAAATCACTCAGTTTCAATATATCATGGAATTACCCAGATAACTGCAATCAAATCTCTGTCCCAGATTTTCGCTTGGCCGACTTCATGGGACTGAAAAATTACATGGGTGGGCCAAATTGGGATGTCCTGACTATGGGTCAGGTAGGCGATCTTGGTTGCCAATATGAAGTTTTTCAGAGCATAGTTCTAGCTGCCCAGACAACTTTTGTTCCGAGTAGGGAAATTAGATCTAACAAAAATGATCCCAAATGTATGAACAATAGATTAAAACATCTCACTGGTCAAAAGAGAGGCATATTTAGGCGTATCAAAAGAGGGGATGGGCAAATAAGAAATCAATATATTCAATTAAAGAGAGAAATAAAGAAAGGAATAAGAAAAGCAACAAGGGATTACGAGGCTATGGTCGCAAGGGATTCAAAGACTAACCGAAAAGGGTTCTTTCAGGTATACAGAAGTAAGATTAGGGACAAGATTGGCCCACTTAAGAGTAACTCTGGTCAGATCACTGACAGTGATAAGGATATGTGTGAAATTCTCAGTACCTACTTCCTATCAGTTTTCACCCAGGAAAATACTAGCGATATTCCTGAAATAATAGATTATGTAGAACAGGATGATAAACTATGCACGATTGCGGTAACTAGTGACATGGTCCTCAGACAAATAGAGAAATTAAAACCTAACAAATCCCCAGGTCCTGATGAACTGTTTGCAAGGGTGTTAAAGGAATGTAAAGAGGAACTTAGCATACCTTTGGATAATCTTTTTAACATATCACTACAAACTGGTATAGTGCCTGATAAGTGGAAAATGGCAAATGTAATACCTATTTACAAGGCAGGTGACAGATCTTTGGTTTCGAGCTATAGACCAATAAGCCTTACCTCCATAGTGGGAAAATTTATGGAATCAATAATTGCCGAAGTAATTCGTAGCCATCTTGACAGGCACAGATTGATTAATGATTCTCAACACGGTTTTGCAAAGGGGCGTTCCTATCTTACGAATTTACTAACTTTTTTCACTAAGGTGTTTGAGGAGGTAGATCATGGTAATGAATATGATATTGTGTATATGGACTTCAGTAAGGCTTTCGATAAAGTTCCACACCACAGGCTATTGAGGAAACTTAAGGCACATGGTATAGGAGGAGAAATTTTTTCCTGGGTAGAGGCATGGCTGACAAATAGGCAGCAGAGAGTTTGCATAAATCCGGAGAAATCAGAATGAGGGCACGTTACAAGCGGTGTTCCTCAGGGGTCAGTGTTGGGCCCGTTGTTGTTCACAATTTACATAAATGACATAGATGAGGGAATAAATAGCGACATAAGCAAATTTGCTGATGACACCAAAATAGGCCGTCCAATTCATTCTAATGAAGACACTAGAGCACTCCAGGATGATTTGAAGAGACTGATGCAATGGTCGGAGAAGTGGCAGATGCAGTTTAATATTGACAAATGCAAAGTTCTAAATGTTTGACCGGTAAATAAACATGGTTAGCAGTAATCTAAAACCAAGACAACAGTGCATTAGTGTTCGCAATAAAGCTAACAGAATTCTTGGCTTCATATCTAGAAGTATAAATAATAGAAGTCCTCAGGTTGTTCTTCAACTCTTTATATCCTTGGTTAGGCCTCATTTAGACTATGCTGCTCAGTTCTGGTCCATATTACAGAATGGATATAAATGCTCTGGAAAACGTACAGAGGAGGATGACAAAGATGATCCCATGTATTAGAAATCTTCCCTATGAGGATAGACTAAGGGCCCTGAATCTGCACTCTCTCGAAAGGCGTAGAATTAGGCGGGATATGATCGAGGTGTATAAATGGAAAACAGGAATAAATAAAAGGGATGTAAATAGAATGCTGAAAATTTCCAGCCAAGACAGGACTCGCAGCAATGGTTTCAAGTTGGAAAAATTCAGATTCAGGAAGGATATAGGAAAGCGCTGGTTTGATAATAGAGTTGTGGATGAGTGGAACGAACTCCCGAGTACAGTTATAGAGGCTAAAACGTTGTGTAGTTTTAAAAATAGGTTAGATAAATACATGAGTGGGAGTGGGTGGGTGTGAGTTTGACCTGACTAGCTTCTGCTGCTGGGTCTGGTGCCGTGCTCCTTCCTTGAGTGGAGGTGGCCAGACTGGGTGGGTCATTGGGCTAATCCGGGGCGTGGGTCATTGGGCTAATCTGGGGGGGTCATGGACCTGCTCCGCATGGGTCAGTAGACCTGTTGCAGTGTTCCTTCTTTCTTATGTTCTTATGTACTTGTTAGAAAAACCCAGTAACTGGCTGGATGCTAGAAGGGCAGTCCTTTCTAGTATTCACTGGAGATCTCTATCATTATTAGATATCGCGTTTTTTTGTAATATATATATATATATATATATATATATATATATATATATATATATATATATATATATAATATATATATATATATATATAATATATATATATATATAATATATATATATATATAAAATATATATAATATATATATAATATATATATATATATATATATATATAATATATAATATATATATATAATACATAATATATAATATATATATATAATACATAATATATAATATATATATATAATACATAATATAATATATATATATATAATACATAATATATAATATATATATATAATACATAATATAATATATATATATATATATAAATATATATACGCGCTTGCCGGCGTGGAGGGAGGGAGCCAGTGTGTGGTGCTCCATACATTGTGTGTGTAAACCAGGAACCAACATGGTTTACGCGGGCCAGTTTCGGCAGACATCATCGTGAGTATCGACCGGAGATCATAGAGTTTTGACAAACCTCTACATCGGACCATTGCTTCTATATCAGTGAAAGTGCAGTGTGCATGTTGGGATTTGGGAAGTAGCGGTGGTGAGGGGATCCTGGCAGTGGAGGTGTGGAGGAGGTCTTGTTTACATCTGTGATCGGCCGGGGTCGTGGGTTGGGGAAGGAAGTGGCCGCCCACGACACGGTCATTGGATGGTGAACAGAACACCTCGGTTAATAGTGTGAGCATGGTGATTAGTGTGCCAAATGGCGAGGGTTTTTTTCTAAATGGAACAATAAGTGTATAACAATTAGCAAAAGTTAGTCAGTGATGTGCGTCTTGTGCGAACACACAGGGCCACTCCCTCCCCCCTCCCCCATCCCAGATCCCCTCCCCTCATCCCAGCCTAGGCCCACTGACTTCCTGACCAAGGGTGTTGCCGTTTAGTGCCCCACCAATTTCAAGTTCCGCCGCTCGCTACTCCCCCACCCTCATCCCCCATGCATCCATGCTGCCCTTCACCCGTCACCCCACAGCTGGCGCCCTCCCACCCCCACGATATCAGCAATGTCACAAGTAGCCGCGGGTTCCCAGGAATCTTCACGACAGAGCCAAAGCTGTCGTTCACGAGGCATCTGCCGGGTGTGCCACAGGGAATGTGCACTCAATCCCACATCTGGCAACATCCGTGCACACAATAGATGTCTAGGCTCCAGGAGAGCTCCAAATGAGAACAACCAACAGCCTCCCCCAGCAGACAGGGCTGACAGCTACCGTGACTTCACCTCTACAGAGGACCTCAAATCTGCAATCAAATTAACATCCACCAGGACTCTGACACACATCCCCAAAGCAGCTCGCCCTCAAGCTGCTAGCAAATTCACTGACCTTCTGAAGAAAGTCAACGATGCTCCGTCAAACAACAGATCCTGGCACAACTTGCTGCTTTTTGGCAATGCCTGTTTGGCTGTCCCACCAAGGAGGGACAAGTCACTAGCAACGCATGTTATTAGGGCAATAAATGCATTCCCAAGGGATGACAACCTCGTCCGTCTCCCCCCTAGGGCGACAAACACCCGCCGGGCAAATGCCAACAACAGGACACCCGACACCTCAAAAATCAGAGCCCAAATTAGCAAAAAAATAGAAGAGGGTAATACTATTGGAGCTTTGAGACTTATAACCAGTGAGGATACCATCGCTCCCAAGGACGTCAGCACGGCACAAGCTCTGAAGGACAAACATCCACCCAGGGCTCCCAGTACCAACATTGACCTCCCTGACATTGCAGCAGGCGAAGAACATCTAACCTTACAGGATGCTGATGTGTATAAAGCTGCTATGTCATTTCCACAGGGTTCAGCAGGAGGTTTCACTGGTTTAAGGCCTCAACACTTAAAACAAATACTCAATCCAGCACTTGGTGAGGTTTCAGAGAGGCTGCTGTCTGAACTCACCAAATTTTCCAACCTGTGCCTGGCTGGCGGTGTCCCAGAGGCCATCAGACCCTTTTTCTTTGGTGCCTCATTGTGTGCCCTCCGCAAAAAGGATGGCGGAATCAGGCCCATTGCAGTGGGTAACACCCTTCGGCGCCTAGTCGCCAAGGCTGCAGTAAGAAGGGTGAGTCAAGAGGCTGCTGCAATGCTGAAACCAACTCAGCTCGGTTTCGGCGTTCAACAGGGCTGTGAAGCAGCTGCCCACGCAGCACGAGTATATATCAAAAACATGTCCTATGAAAAAGCCTTGGTCAAATTGGACTTTGCCAATGCTTTCAACTCAGTCAGAAGGGATGCTGCTCTCCAAGCAGTTTATAGAAACTTCCCTTCCCTTTATCCCTTCATAGAATCGTGTTATAGTGTGACTTCAAAACTATTGTTTGGGGACCATGAAATTGACTCGTGTGAGGGCGTGCAACAGGGGGACCCTCTCGCCCCCTTTCTATTTTGTTTGGTCATCAAGGAAGTCACGGAGGCACTCTCCAGCGAGCTCAATATCTGGTTCCTGGACGACGGTACCCTGGCTGGCACAACAGAGTCTCTCCTGGAGGACATCAGTAAAATTAAAGACATGGGAGAAAGCCTGGGCCTTTCTTTAAACCCCACCAAATGTGAAATAGTTTCTACCAATCAACAGTTGATACAGAATATCAGTACCGTTTTACCAGGAGCACGAGCCATTGATCCAGCCAATAGCACTCTCCTCGGTGCTCCTCTTGGGTCCAATGCCATCGATCTGGTCCTAGGAAAAAAAGTCTCAGACCTCCGGACGATGGAAAGCAGGATGAAAGACATTGACACACACGACGCCTTTTACCTACTCACCAGGTGCCTGTCAACGCCAAAACTTATCTATTTTCTGAGATGCTCCCCAGCCTTCAGCAGTCCAAAACTCAAGGAATATGACTCTCTCCTGAAGGCCATGCTAGAGAGTGTATTGAATCTTTCCCTTGACGATGGACAGTGGTTGCAAGCCTCACTTCCGGTCAGGCTTGGAGGGCTAGGAGTACGCAGATCCTCCCAGATTGCTCTACCAGCTTTCCTATCCTCTTCCATTGCATCAAACGAGTTGATAAGACAAATTCTTCCTGACACCCTCAGTGACTCAGCAGGAATAGAAGACCCTAGCTATGTCAGTGCCATCACCGAATGGGAGACTCTTGCTGCTCCAGCACCAAACCCTAGTGCAGCACTGGCTCACAAACAGTCAAGCTGGGATAGCCCAATTGCTGAAAAGGTGCTTGCCAACATGCTCAGGGCTGCAACATCAGATAGGGAGATTGCCCGTCTCCAGGCTGTGAGTGCACCTCACTCCGGGGACTTCCTCCAAACAGTTCCCATATCGGCAATGGGAACGCGACTCGACCCTAAGACCCTCCGTATTGCAGTGGCTCTGCGCCTTGCTGCCCCAATTCACACAGAATATATGTGTATTTGCGGCGAAGTGCAAGCAGACCAATACGGTCTACATGGTCTTAACTGTTCCAAAACCAAGGGCTGGCATGCAAGACACAACGAGGTCAACGACATCATTAAGAGAACCCTTGCTACAGCTGGATGCCCTGCCGAGAGGGAGCCACGATCACTTGCAGCAAACAATACCCACAACCCAGCAACCCGCCCCGACGGGATCACCATCTATCCTTGGAAGAATGGCAAGCTCTTAGCATGGGACTATACCTGTGTGTCCACACTGGCTGACACCTATATCCGTCACAGTGTGGGGCGACAGGGAGGAGCTGCTGACCACAGGGAGGAGTACAAGATCAGCAAGTACAGGGACATTAGCCAACAGTATCAATTTGTCCCAGTGGGATCGGAGACCTTGGGATCATGGGGAAAAAATGCCACACGTTTCCTTAAAGAATTGGGTTCCAGACTCATCGACACCACCAGGGACCCAAGGGCAGCCACTTTCATGTTCCAGCGCCTCAGCGTCGCCATCCAGAGGGGAAATGCTTGCTGCATACTTGGCTCACGTCCAGCCTCGGAGGAGCTGGAGGAAATTCATCATCTTTGATACATTGTGCCATTGTATTCATGTTTATGTTTTTTTCTGTAAATGTATTTTGTTTATTAATAAATGTTCACATAGAATAATAAACATATAGGGGGTGGTAGGAGAAGAAAATATTCAAACAGCTCCGGGGAGAACCTTGAGTTTTCTCTGAGGTACGTTTATTGTCTTCTCTGAGGATGAGGGTCCCCATTCCAGCCATAGAGGTGGTACTTCCCTATATAAATATATATGTATATATATATATATATATATATATATATATATATATATATATATATATATATATATATATATATATATATATATATATATATATATATATATATATATATATATATATATATATATATATATATATGTGTATATATATATATATATATATATATATATATATATATATATATATATATATATATATATATATATATATATATATATATATATATATATATATATATATATATATATATGTATATATATATATATATATATATATATATATATATATATATATATATATATATATATATATATATATATATATATATATATATATAATATATATATATATATATATATATATATATATATATATGTGAACGAAAATTCACGACGCTCTAATCCACAGGACCATCCAATCCTGTAGGATTGGATGGTCCAGTGTTCATGCTCCCTCTCCTCTATGTGAGGTGTTTTGCTGGGTAAAGCTGAGGTGTTCTGTCAGGCGTAGGTGAGGTGTCCGGTCATGGAAGTCAGGTAATGTTAGGTGAGGTCTGGACCTGACCCAGAAGGAAGCTCCAACTTCCTGGAATAAGAGAAGTATATATTATGAAGATGAGAATTCAGTTAACACCCGGGAGGAATAAAATTGTCAAAATTAAGTTCATTTTAATTTTATTATTCTTTTAGTTACCTTCAACGATATTAATTATTTATGTAATTTAATATGTTATATATTATTATTTTTACCATTTTTTAATTATATGATATAAGCAAATACTAAAATTGTGTAGATATAAATATATTACTGTACTTAGATTAAATATGTGAAATGCAAAAAAATAAATCGTAATATAATGAATATAAAATAAATAAAAATTTCCCCGTATTATGAAGCATGTTAAAATCATAGTTATTTCTCCTTATCTTAAATGTAATATTAAAATTATTAACTTTATTAGCATTTATGATAATTATTTATTGGAAGGAGTGTAGAGTTTTACGAGAATAATGAGGCTCAGGTATGTAGGAAAGAGGGAGATTATTTCCCAGCAAAGGTAGACCTTAGACAGGTACGTGTGATGTCACCATGGTTGTTCAGTATGTTTATCGATGGGGTTGTGAGAGAAGTGAATGTCCGGGTGCTGTCAGGAGGTGTGGGGTTATAAGATGAAGAATCTGACACATAGTGAGAGTTGTCACAGTTGCTCTTTGCTGATGACACTGTGCTTATGGGAGATTCTGAAGAGAAGTTGCAGAGGTTAGTGAATGAGTTTGGTAGGGTATGTAAAAGAAGGAAATTAAAAGTGAATATAGGAAAGAGTAAGGATTATGTCACTATTTACCCTAATCGTGCGTAGTATATTATCGTCATATTCTATATAAATTTCTATTTCGGGAGTTTCGCTAGTATCTTCCTGCGTAAAAACTGAGAGGAAATAAGAGTTAAAAAATTTTGCACATTTCCTTATCACTGTCAGTGATCTGACCTGAGTTACTTTTGAGTGGGCCAATCTTGTGCCTAATCTAACTTCTTCATTACTGAAAGAAACCTTTTGGGTTAGTTTTCGAATCTTTTGCAGCTTTAGTCTCATAATCTCTTGCAGCTTTTCTTATTCTCTTTTTTATTTCTCTCCTTAATTGAATATATTGATTTCTTAACAGCCCATCCCCTCTTTTGATACGCCTATGTATGCCTTTCTTTTGACCAGTGAGATGTTTTAATCTATTATTTATTCATTTAGAATCATTTGTGTTAGATCTAATTCTTCTACTCGGAACATATATTAGCTGTTTGCAATTATCAGCTGCTGTTATTAGTGTCATGTTTTCTTGGAATCTTAATTGTTAAAGTTTTCAATGTAACAATAGTTCTTGCATTTACAGCCTTATGGAAAAATTAGTGTTGATGAGGAATCTCTGGTGTGTGTGTGTGTGTGTGTGTGTGTGTGTGTGTGTGTGTGTGTGTGTGTGTGTGTGTGTGTGTGTGTGTGTGTTGTGTGTGTGTGTGTGTTTGTACTCACCTATTTGTAGTTGCAAGGGTTGATTCACACCTCCTAGCCCCGCCTTTTAACTGATCGCTTTTAAATCCACTCTCTCCCTGCTCCACGAACTTTTTCGTACCCCTGTACTCAAGTAGTTGTACACACCTAGTTGTGGTTGCAGGGGTCGATCCACAGCTCCTGGCCCCGCCTCTTGACTGGTCGCTACTGGGTCACTCTCCCTGTACCATGAGCTTTATTATACCTCTTCTTAAACCTGTGAATGGATCCTGCCTCCACTACATTGCTTGCCAGACTATTCCACTTCCTAACAACTCTGTGGCTGAAGAAATACTTCCTAACATCCCTTTGACTCATCTGAGTCTTCAGCTTCCAATTGTGACCCCTTGTTTCTGTGTCCCATCTCTGGAACATCCTGTCTCTCTCCACCTTGTCTATTCCACGCAGTATTTTGTATATCGTTATCAAGTCTCCCTTGACCCTCCTGCCCTCAGTGTCGTCAGGGGTCGAGTCACAGCTCCTGACCCCGTCTCTTTGCTGGTTGCTAATAGGTCCACTCTCTCCCTGCTCCATGAACTTTATATGTGGATCCTGCCTCTACTACACCACCCTTCAGATAGTTCCACTTCCTAACAACTCTATGACTGAAGAAATACTTCCTAGCATCCCTGTGACTCATCTGAGTCTTCAACCTCCAGTTGTGACCCCTTGTTGCTGTGCTCCATCTCTGAAACATTCTGTCCCTATCCACCTTGTCAGTTCCTCTCAATATTTCATATGTCGTAATTATGTCCTCCCTATCTGTCCTGTCGCCCAGTGTCATCGGGTAGATTTCCCTTAATCTCTCCCCTTAGTTCCGGGACTAGTCTTGCTACAAACCTTTCAGCTTTCTCAAATTTCTTGACGCGCTTGACCAGGTGTAGATTCCATAAAGGTGCTGCATACTCCAATATGGGATTGACGTACACGGTGTCAAACACTGCAGTAAAAATAGATCATTCACACAGTGAATATCTGGACCTTCTTCTAAAAGCTTACTCACTTCGCAACAGACACAATTTTCTTCGTGACTGCATCCAAGAAATGGTATTACCAAGATCTACTCCTCCTCAAATTGCCAACATCAAACCTCCTTTCTCCGCTACAGCTCGGACCTACCTTGAAGAGTGTACAGATGACTTAAACAATGCTACAAAGGAAGCTTTTCTCCAAGCCAGAACACTAGGCACAGCACTTCGGGGCAACATGAACAGACGCACCGCCGAAATCATTCGCAGCAGAGTTATCACAGCGAATGTTCAACAGAAGATCAGACTTACTAGAAAACTACAAACTCTCTGCGATAATAGTCATTGGAAAAGTTTAGGAGGACCTGACATTATTCAAAATCTTTCATCTCGTCCACTATCAACCACAGAAACCGAAGCCCTCAGCTTAGGCCTCAAATTCGAAACAGGAATTACGAAACCAAAACAAGATCTCAATTTCATCGCCAAAAACTACAGACACAATGACTCCGACTTCCAAAAAGGTTTTCTTCAAGGCATCATCTCAGCAGCCATCTCTACATGCAGCTCCCCAGTCATACCTCGACGGTACATCAATGCACTTAAAGGTTTAGCAGAAGACACGACCATCAGGGTCACTACCGCTGATAAAGGAGGTGTTGTTGTTATCATGAACACTGACGACTACAGGAACAAAATGCTCAATCTACTTAATGACCCAGATACCTACAAACCTCTCACAACTAACCAAGTGGACAACCTTACTAAAACTTTTCTTCAAAGGACTCGCCGCATTCTGTGGAACTCAGAACAAGGAAGAAACTTCTGCACACCATTCCCAGCAACCCCAGACAGATCTGTTTGTGACTTGAAAAAGCCCACTGTGTGGGCGAAACGTTGTCAATAAAGGATCACATTAAACTGCATATGTGTTTATGTTTCCACGTACACGGTGTACAGAGTCTTGAACGATTCCTTACTAAGGTGTGCGTGTGTGTGTGTGTGTACTCACCTATTTGTGGTTGCTGGGGTCGAGTCATAGCTCCTGGCCCCGCCTCTTCACTGATTGCTACTGGGTCCTCTCTCTCCCTGCTCCATGAGCTTTATCAAACCTCGTCTTAAAACTATGTATGGTTCCTGCCTCCACTACGTCACTTTCTAGGCTATTCCACTGCCTGACAACTCTATGACTGAAGAAATACTTCCTAACATCCCTTTGACTAATCTGAGTCTTCAACATTCAATTGTGACCCCTTGTTTCTGTGTCCCCTCTTTGGAACATTCTGTCTCTGTCCACCTTGTCTATTCCGCGCAATATTGTGTGTGTGTGTGTGTGTGTCTGTGTGTGTGAATGTGTGTGTGTGTGTGTGTGTTTGTGTGTGTGTGTATGTGTGCGTGAGCGTGTGTGTACTCACCTAATTGTGGTTGCAGGAGTCGATTCATAGCACCTGGCGTGTGTGTGTGTGTGCTCCCGCACTTTGGGCACGAGTACTATTGTATGAAACATGGTAAATGTGTTCCCTCCTCTATGAATCATCTTACCTTGGTAGGAAAAGATTAATGTGGGAAACTAAGGTACTAATTATCTCTGGGTAACTCACGAATAATATGCTAATTATTTCTGAGAATGTACTAATTATCTCTGGACAGCTAACCGGTAATGCTCTAATTATCTGTGATAATGTGCTAATTATCCCTGGATAGCTCACTCACCATGAGAAAGAAATATGGAGGTAAAGACATCCATAGAGAGCAAAATTTTATTGTGACAATGTTTTGATTTATTTAAGTTTCATTTAGCAGTGAATGATGAATTAGGCAAATGCTCCTTACGACCCTTTGAGTTTAGCGCTTAACTCTGTAATAATAATAATAATTAGACACATGTGCAACATCTGGTTATCTTTACTTATAGACGTTTCGCCATCCAGTGGCTTTATCAATACAATACATGGACGTAATGAGATGACTGTAGGAAATATATACAGTAGATAGTTGATAATGAGGTAAGCAGTTCCTCAGGCTGGGAGCAGGTGATGAACACCGTTGTTCTGAAGAATCTTTAGAATCTGAATTCTTCAAGACCATTATGCTCATCACCTGCTCCCAGGATTAGGGACTGATTACCTTATCTTCAACTGTCTGCTGTATATATTTCGTAGAGTCATGCTGTTATGTCCATATATTGATAAATCTACTGGATGACGAAACATCTATAAATAAAGGTACCCAGATATTGTACATGTCTCAAATTCATCACCTTGTCGGTACTGAATACCACTGATATATACTGAACAGTAAAAGTCGGTCTTGGATGCGTGATGGCACAATGGTTGTCTAATGTGTTGTATGTACACAACTGTTGCATATCATCTCCTTAATATATTCCTTAATTTATCATTCTCCTCTGCTGTTATGTGTCGTGTATCGTTATGTTGTTATGTGGCATCAAATACATTTGAAAATCCCGAACCGATTTTATGGTTATCAGTGTTGATAAATAACAAAAAGGCACAATACCGTGACTGGAACGATACACAAATAACCCGCACATAAAAGACAGAAGCCCACGACGACGCTTCGGTCCGACTTGGACCATTGACAAAGTCACACTGTGACTTTGTCAATGGTCCAAGTCGAACCGAAGCGTAGTCGTGGGCTTCTGTCTTTTATGTGCGGGTTATTTGTGTATCAGTGTTGATGATCTCGGCTATACGGTATTAACCTAACCTAACCTAACCTAATCTTAGGTTAGATTAGGTTAGGTTAGGTTAGATAAGAAATGCTATACAATAAAGAGGACATTATGAAATAAACGCATTTTTGAATAAGAATTCTGGTCTTGTCAGGAGATCAGAGGTGAGGGTTCACAGGCCAGTAGACCTACGGATGCAGTAACTGAATCTTTTAAGAGTCACATTTTCCTAGGCCTAATTTTAAATGATATAAAATGCCTGAGTGCACGTTTAATTATTTTATGTAAATATTTGTTGTTGCTAACACGCTCAAAAGATTAATAATCATCTAAAATGTATTAACTGGGTAACGCGCAGAGGTGTTACCTTGTACACACAATGTTACCCTTTACACACAATGTTACCTTGTTCACACAATGTTACCCTGTACACACAATGTTACCTTGTACACACAATGTTACCCTGTACACACAATGTTACCCTGTACACACAATGTTACCTTGTACACACAATGTTACCCTGTACACGCAATGTTACCTTGTACACGCAATGTTACCTTGTACACACAATGTTACCCTGTACACGCAATGTTACCTTGTACACACAATGTTACCTTGTACACACAATGTTACCTTGTACACACAATGTTACCCTGTACACACAATGTTACCCTGTACACGCAATGTTACCTTGTACACACAATGTTACCCTGTACACACAGTTACCTTGTACACACAATGTTACCTTGTACACACAATGTTACCTTGTACACACAATGTTACCCTGTACACACAATGTTACCTTGTACACACAATGTTACCTTGTACACACATTGTTACCCTGTACACACAATGTTACCTTGTACACACAATGTTACCTTGTACACACATTGTTACCCTCTACACACAATGTTACCTTGTACACACAATGTTACCTTGTTCACACAATGTTACCTTGCACACACAATGTTACCTTGTTCACACAATGTTACCTTTTACAAACAATGTTACCTTGTACACACAATATTACCTTGTACACACAATATTACCTTGTACACACAATGTTACCTTGTACACACAATGTTACCTTGTACACACAATATTACCTTGTACACACAATGTTACCTTGTTCACACAATGTTACCTTGTACATACACTGTTACATTGTACACACAATGTTACCTTTTACAATGTTACCTTGTACACACAATGTTACCTTGTACACACAATGTTACCTTGTACACACAATGTTACCTTGTACACACAATATTACCTTGTACACACAATGTTACCTTGTTCACACAATGTTACCTTGTGCACACAATGTTACATTGTACACACAATGTTACATTGTACACACAATGTTACATTGTACACACAATGTTACATTGTACACACAATGTTACCTTGTACACACAATGTTACCTTGTACACACAATGTTACCTTGTTCACACAATGTTACATTGTACTCACAATGTTACCTTGTACACACAATGTTACATTGTACACACAATGGTTCATGTGTTTCTTCACTGACCATCACGAAGCATTTCGTGTTTTTGGAAAAGCATCTCAAAAATTTTGTAATAGAACCCTTGTTTTTTTTTTTTTTTTTCTAATTTCTCAGTTTTCAATAAAAACATTCATTATCTATATTAAATTGTATAGGACGAACTTTAACCATAAAAACATCAGAGATATAGAAAAATAAATACATTCGCAAAGCAGTAAATAATAACACCAGGGACTGGTCTGCGCTCCTCTACATAATAACATTGAAAAAAATCATCTGAAAAGTAGGAAAAGAATGAAACGTAAACAGAGGAAACTAACTCACAGAAAGTGGTCGTTCATGGTGGTCTGTCTGGAGGAGGATTTGTTCTGGTCTGTCTGGAGGAGGACTTGTTCTGGTCTGTCTGGAGGAGGACTTGTTCTGGTCTGTCTGGATGAAGACTTGTTCTGGTCTGTCTGGAGGAGGATTTGTTCTGGTCTGTCTGGAGGAGGACTTGTTCTGGTCTGTCTGGAGGAGGACTTGTTCTGGTATGTCTGGAGGAGGACTTGTTCTGGTATGTCTGGAGGACTTGTTCTGGTCTGTCTGGAGTAGGACTTGTTCTGGTCTGTCTGGAGGAGGACTTGTTCTGGTCTGTCTGGAGGAGGACTTGTTCTGGTCTGTCTGGAGGAGGATTTGTTCTGGTCTGTCTGGAGGAGGACTTGTTCTGGTCTGTCTGGATGAGGACTTGTTCTGGTCTGTCTGGATGAAGACTTGTTCTGGTCTGTTTGGAGGAGGACTTGTTCTGGTCTGTCTGGATGAAGACTTATTCTGGTCTGTCTGGAGGAGGACTTGTTCTGGTCTGTCTGGATGAAGACTTGTACTGGTCTGTCTGGAGGAGGACTTGTTCTGGTCTGTCTGAAGGAGTATTTGTTCTGGTCTGTCTGGAGGAGGACTTGTTCTGGTCTGTCTGGAGGAGGACTTGTTCTGGTTCGTCTGGAGGAGGACTTGTTCTGGTCTGTCTGGAGGAGGATTTGTTTTGGTCTGTCTGGAGAAGGATTTGTTCTGGTCTGTCTGGAGGAGGACTTGTTCTGGTCTGTCTGGAGGAGGACTTGTTCTGGTCTGTCTGGAGGAGGACTTGTTCTGGTCTGTCTGGAGGAGGACTTGTTCTGGTCTGTCTGGAGGAGGATTTGTTCTGGTCTGTCTGGAGGAGGACTTGTTCTGGTCTGTCTGGAGGAGGACTTGTTCTGGTCTGTCTGGAGGAGGATTTGTTCTGGTCTGTCTGGAGGAGGACTTGTTCTGGTCTGTCTGGAGGAGGACTTGTTCTGGTCTGTCTGGAGGAGGATTTGTTCTGGTCTGTCTGGAGGAGGACATGTTCTGGTATGTCTGGAGGAGGACTTGTTCTGGTCTGTCTGGAGGAGGACTTGTTCTGGTCTGTCTGGAGGAGGATTTGTTCTGGTCTGTCTGGAGGAGGACTTGTTCTGGTCTGTCTGGAGGAGGACTTGTTCTGGTCTGTCTGGAGGAGGACTTGTTCTGGTCTGTCTGGAGGAGGACTTGTTCTGGTCTGTCTGGAGGAGGACTTGTTCTGGTCTGTCTGGAGGAGGATTTGTTCTGGTCTGTCTGGAGGAGGACTTGTTCTGGTCTGTCTGGAGGAGGACTTGTTCTGGTCTGTCTGGAGGAGGATTTGTTCTGGTCTGTCTGGAGGAGGACATGTTCTGGTATGTCTGGAGGAGGACTTGTTCTGGTCTGTCTGGAGGAGGACTTGTTCTGGTCTGTCTGGAGGAGGACTTGTTCTGGTCTGTCTGGAGGAGGACTTGTTCTGGTCTGTCTGGAGGAGGATTTGTTCTGGTCTGTCTGGAGGACTTGTTCTGGTCTGTCTGGAGGAGGACTTGTTCTGGTCTGTCTGGAGGAGGACTTGTTCTGGTCTGTCTGGAGGAGGACTTGTTCTGGTCTGTCTGGAGGAGGATTTGTTCTGGTCTGTCTGGAGGAGGACTTGTTCTGGTCTGTCTGGAGGAGGACTTGTTCTGGTCTGTCTGGAGGAGGACTTGTTCTGGTCTGTCTGGAGGAGGACTTGTTCTGGTCTGTCTGGAGGAGGACTTGTTCTAGTCTGTCTGGAGGAGGACTTGTTCTGGTCTGTCTGGAGGAGGACATGTTCTGGTCTGTCTGGAGGAGGACTTGTTCTGGTCTGTCTGGAGGAGGACTTGTTCTGGTCTGTCTGGAGGAGGACATATTCTGGTCTGGATGGGTGACGCTGCTAAACTGTCCAGGTGGGGTTTAATTATGGGACGCAAATGTCTGTGTCCTTCCCGCTAATCACCTCTGACTGTTTATGTTGATATCAACACACTTGTGTTCTATTATCATATACAAAGAGTTCTCCGTGGAAAAGCCAGTCCAGAAAAATTAAGTTCGTCTCAGGGGTTCACACCTCTCAATATCCCCCCTCTAAATTCAGTGATATTTATATCTTTCTCTGTCCTATATAAAAAATACATGGGTTAAAAACTGGAATCACAAGGAAATAATTGATAAATTAGACACATGTGCAACTCTTGGGTATCTTTATTGAGGAAACGTTTCGCCACACAGTGGCTTCATCAGTCCATACATAGGAGAAACTTGAAGAACAGGAGGAGAATGAGGTAATCAGTCCCTCAACCTTGAGTCGATATGTTCAGTCCATCAATCTTGAGTAGAATACGGGAGATGAGCGGAGAAGCAGCTTATAAACCGTATGGCAGGAGAGGTGCAGCAATCATAGGTGGTGTCACATTTGTTCAATGTGGTAGTAGGTTGTGCCCAAGAATTAGGCAAGCGAAGAATTCCTAAGTATTAAGATCCCAAGAAGTTGCAGTGTCTGACAGGTTTGTAGATGAATGGTTCAGAGAACCGACATGTTGATAAATTAGACACTGCAACTTCTTGGGATCTTAATACTTAGGAATTCTTCGATTGCCTAAATCTTGGGCACAACCTACTACCACATTGAACAAATGTGACACCACCTATGACTGCTGCACCTCTCCTGCCATACGGTTTATAAGCTGCTTCTCCGCTCATCTGCCGTATTCTACTCAAGATTGATGGACTGAACATATCGACTCAAGGTTGAGGGACTGATTACTTCATTCTCCTCCTGTTCTTCAAGTTTCTCCTATGTATGGACTGATGAAGCCACTGTGTGGCGAAACGTTTCCTCAATAAAGATACCCAAGAGTTGCACATGTGTCTAATTTATCAACATGTCAGTTCTCTGAACCATTCATCTACAAAGGAAATAATTGTCTTTATTTTTCCGTTATACACTTTCTGTTTGAGTGTCATCAACTGAAGACAGCAGAACTGGAATTCGATCGAACTAGTCAATTTACTGAAAGAGAATAAATGGGGCCTGAAGTATCTATGATAAATATTTTATTAACGTACTATCACAGCTTTTAAGAAAATGTTAACCAGCCTATCAATGGGTGTCCAGTTGGTGATGATACACATTCAGACACTTCTACTCTCTACACTATAACATTGCTGTACACTGAGAGCCACATTGATGATGCACATTCAGAGACTTGTACTCTCTACACTATAACAATGCTGTACACTAAGAGCCCCAGTGATGATACACATTCAGACACTTGTACACTCTACACTATAACAATGCTGTACACTGAGAGCCCCAGTGATGATGCAATTCAGACACTTGTACTCTCTACACTATAACAATGCTGTACACTGAGAGCCCCAGTGATGATGTAATTCAGACACTTGTACTCTCTACACTATAACATTGCTGTACACTGAGAGCCCCAGTGATGATACACATTGAGACACTTGTACACTCTACACTATAACAATGCTGTACACTGAGAGCCCCAGTTATGATACACATTCAGACACTTGTACAATCTACACTATAACAATGCGGTATCAATTCATTTCAACCTCTTGGCCAAAAGCATTTCATCAGCCGGTCCTACAACCAGGCCTGTTGAGTTCTTTGTTAATGCCTCTAATTTTTATGTTTCATGTGTTGGTATATTGCTCTACTGTTCCCTTATTTTACAGTACTGTTTTTGTATGTTCTTGTGAGGTACTTGTGTTCTGAAGTACTGTTGTATGTTCTTGTGAGGTACTTGTGTTCTGAAGTACTGTTGTATGTTCTTGTGAGGTACTTGTGTTCTGAAGTACTGTTGTATGTTCTTGTGAGGTACTTGTGTTCTGAAGTACTGTTGTATGTTCTTGTGAGGTACTTGTGTTCTGAAGTATTGTTCTATTGTATTTTACCATGCTATTTGTGTGATACTATGTTGGTCTTATGCATTATTGTATTTGTAGTACTCTGCTGTTCTTATGGGTTAGTGTACTTTTCTTGTATCACTGTTCTGTTCTTATGTGTTATTGTACTTTTCTTGAATGTTACACTATTGTTATTTTGAGTTACTTTCCATTTGTTATTGTGCTATTCTTCTGTGTTCCTATACGGTTTAACATGTTATTTCGCTGTTATTGCATTTTCCTGTACTTTTCTTGCATGTTTCTGTATTTATTGTACGTTGCTGCACCGTTCTTGTGTTCTTGTATTTCTTTACTGTTCTTTTATGTTGACAAGCTGGTTGTTTTACTGAGTTAAATGTTCCACTCGACTATTTACACCAAGCACTTCCAACTTTCCACCACTGTGTCTCCCACACTGGCACTTAAGTCTCCCCAAACACTTATCTTGCATGATTCAACATTCCCAACACGTTCTTTTAATATCTATGATCCACTTTTCTCATGTGCAGTTATATCCTCTATAAAATACTGATACAAATAACGCGTTCCACAATATTCACGGTAAGTCAGTAATTCTCGGGGGAGTAAAGACGATCATGGTAGTCGCTATCTGCTGACTGAAAAGATTTCGCCAGCCAGTCCTGCAACCTGTCAAGTTCGTCTCGGTGTTACTCTCTCCAATACTGCTGTTCTCTGCAACAATATATTGCTAGAATATTCGTTTGCAACTCTAGCAACATAAGTCGTGTTCTTTACAACAAAATATTTTTTTTAGCCGCTCTTAAATTATATACTTCATGAATATATTTTACAATTCTATCAAAAACTGTGTACGGTTTTTTCCCATTAGTTTCAAGGACACAGAGTAATACAAAAATTAGACTTAGGTAATGAGACTTTTAGTCTCTGAGAGACTAACAGGTTTTTTTTTTTCTATTTTTTTCCGTCCAAATTCTCGACTTTATTTCGCTCATGACTTAACACATCATCCAATCGTCTTCAATTTTTCAACACTTGTTTATGGCAAACAATAACAAATTCTGAAAACTGGCATGTTTACTGACTCTATGACCAAAGTTCTTGAACCCTTTCTTGAACCCATTCTTGAGCCCATTCTTGAATCCATTCTTGAACCCACTCTTGAACTCATTCTGAACCCATTCTAAACCCATTCTTGAACCAATTCTGAACCATTCTGAACCCATTCTTGTACCCATTCTTGAACCCATTCTTGAACCCATTCTTAAACCCTTTTTTGAACCCATTCTTGAACCCATTCTTAAACCTATTCTTAAACCCTTTCTTGAACCCATTCTTGAACCCATTCTGAACCCATTCTTTAACTCATTCTTGAACCCATTCTTGAAGCTATTCTTGAACCCTTTCTTCAACCCATTCTTGAACCCATTCTTGACCCTATTCTTAAACCCATTCTTGAACCCATTCTGAACCCATTCTTCAACCCATTCTTCAACCCATTCTTCAACCCTTTCTTGAACCCTTTCTTGAACCCATTCTTGAACCCATTCTGAACCCATTCTTCAACCCATTCTTCAACCCATTCTTCAACCCATTCTTCAACCCTTTCTTGAACCCTTTCTTGAACCCTTTCTTGAACCCATTCTTCAACCCATTCTTCAACCCATTCTTGAACCCATTCTGAACCCATTCTTGAACCCATTCTGAACCCATTCTTTAACCCATTCTTGAACCCATTCTGAAAACATTCTTGAACCCATTCTGGACCCATTCTGAACCCATTCTTGAACCCATTCTGAACCCATTCTTGAACCCATTCTTGAGCCCATTCTGAACCCATTTTTGAACCCTTTTTTGAACCCTTTCTTGAACCCATTCTTGAACTCTTTCCGAAAACATTCTTGAACCCATTCTTGAACCCATTCTGAACCCATTTTTAAAGCCTTTCTTGAACCCTTTCTTGAACCCATTCTTGAACCCATTCTTGAACCCACTGTTGAACCAACTATTGAACCCACTGTTGATCCCACTCTTGAACCCACTCTTGAACCCACTCTTGAACCCACTCTTGAACCCATTCTTGAACTCATTCTTGAACCCATTCTTGAACCCATTCTTGAACCCATTCCCTGGCAAGATCAATAGGTAATTTTCCCTTGATATTAGTGAGGGGCTCTTGATCCAAGGAACTGAACTAATATTTTTGCTTTGATTACATGTAAATGCCTCTCATTCCACTGGCGCTGTATGACTCCTACGGGTTATGCACTTTCCTCAGATTAAAATCAAAGAATTGCGAAAGGCATTTATCTTCATTGACTGATACATCGAATGAAATGGATGGAACGTTACACGGGTTTAAGCTATGTAGGATATATGGGTCAGCAGCCACAGCCTGGTTGACCAGGCAAACACCAGACGAGCCTGGCCCATAGCCGGGCTCAGGGAGAAGAAAAACTCTTAATTCATCAAAGGTGGTTAAGTGTTTTCCTCAGAGTAAACAATCTCTTTATGTTAAGTTGTTTACGTTATCATGTTCCAGTTTTATTATTCAAATTGGTCTCTTGAAATAATTGGAAAAAGTTTAAATCAACTGAATATAATTTTATGTGTTTAAAACATTAGTGTACCATCAAGATCAGTGTTGTAATAAAGTTGGTAGAATTACCGACAATGTGTAAAGTAAAAGGACACAAGTGCAACTAATGTGACATTTATTGTGGCAACGTTTCGCTCTCCAGGAGCTTTATAATGGCTTGATAAAGCTCCTGGAGAGCGAAACGTTGCCACAATAAATGTCACATTACTTGCACTTGTGTCCTTTTACTTTACAAGATCAGTGTTAAACATTTGTATCTTACGGAGACTAAACTTACATAATACTTGCATAAGAACATAAGAAAGGAGGAACACTGCAGCAGACCTGTTGGCCCACTAACAAAATATTTGCCCAACCCAATTTTCAACTCTACCCAAGCAATAAGCTTTGATAATTCTATTAACTCATGTGCAAGTCCCACTCAAATCCAACCCCTCTCACTCATGTATTTATCCAACCTAAATTTGAAACTACCCAAGGTTTTAGCTTCAATAACCCTACTAGGCAGACTGTTCCACTCATCAACTACCCTATTTCCAAACTAATACTTTCCTATATCCTTTCTAAATATAAACTTACTCTCTTAAAAGTTGCTCATTCTTACTTAGAGAAAAGCTTGGATTAATTTTCCCAAGTTTAGGTCACAATTTGCTTTTTTTGCGCAGTAAATTGGAAAAAACGCTGCTTATCATGTGATAATTTCTGAGTGCCGCACCTGATTACCTTCAACCAATCGGACCTGATTACTTAATAAAGCAACTTGTGAGTGGCTAGTGTCCTATATTATAGGACTGAGGTATTTTTCGTCACTTTGAAAGCTCTGAATTATACATGACCTGAATTATTTATGACGAAATTTGGATATTAGTTTTCTTATGAAAGGGGACAAGTGTTTCCTGACGCTGGTCTCAGTCAGATGATGACCCGCCGTTGGAGCTTCTGGTCATCTGACCTAGACCTTCCACTGGCTTACCAGTTATGACTCCTGAATGTGTCTTGTGGTATTCTTCAGATCTGCAGTGCAAATATATAACTACATCATCAGTGGTGACCTGTACTTAACTCTGTGAAGAAGTGTCTTGTGTGCTCTCCGTGGACTGGACCAAGATGCCCTCCATCGAGCAACTTTACCAGCAGCTTAAGGAAGAATTGGGGGTAGCAAAGATGGAGATACGGCGATTGACCGAGGAAAACAAGAGGATTCGTAGTAGTCCTCCTGTTTTTAGTCCTCAGGTCAAGAAGGGAACGTGGTCAGTGGCTGGACAGCATGGAACGAAGTTGACGATCAAGAAGACGAATGGAAAGGTAGAAACGATGAAGAAGAAAGAGACTGCTGTGGAAACATCTAATGCATTCTCTGTGCTACACGACGAATGTGATTCGACTACTGGAAACGTCACGACGAACGACACCGAGAAAGGTAAGAATATTGTTGTTGTTGAGGATAGCCATGTTGTTGAGGATAGCTGTGCTTGAAGCACAGCAGTAGGAGACAAAGGGTTTGCTTTCCTGGGGCTGGGATGGAGGATATTGTTAGCCGGTTTGAAAACATCATGAACGGTAATGGGATCAATCCTATTATCTGCCTCAGTGCTGGAGGCAATGATGTAGGCAAGTGTAGAAGTGAGGATTTAGTTAAAAGGTTCAGGACAGCAATAGACATAATTAGGAAGAAGGGGGGGCGCCCTGTTATATGTGGCATTTTGCCAAGAAGAGGTGTTGGAAATGAATGGTTGTCCAGAGCAATTGGTATTAATTGTTGGCTGGATAAACACTGTAAGGATAATGCAGTACCATTCATTGACAACTGGAACAACTTCTATGGCCGAAATGACAAGTATTCCAGGGATGGGGTTCGCTTATCCAGGGCAGGTGTGGGTTTTCTTGCTAGCTCAGTTGAGGGGGTTGTTAGGACTTTAAACTAAAGTAACTGTCATCGAGTAACTGTCATCGAGTAACTGTCATCGAGTAACTCTGGGTAATGATAATTTCAGAAATTGTGTAAAAACAAAGATGCATAGGAAAAATGAGCAGAAGAAAAAACATATGATGGTATTTTATGCTAACAGTCGAAGTGCAAGAAATAAGATTTATGAAATACGTTTGGTAGCAAGTGCTGGGAACTTTGATGTTATTGCATTAACTGAAACCTGGTATGATTTAAAGAGTCGGGATATGACTGCTGGGTTTAATATTCAGGGATTTAAGTTGTTCAATGTGGATAGATGTAATGGGAAGGGGGAAGGAGTTGCATCAAGCACCAAGCACAAAGCACCAAGCACAAAGCACAAAGCATCAAGCACAAAGCACCAAGCATCAAGCACCAAGCATCAAGCACCAAGCACCAAGAATCAAGCACAAAGCACCAAGCATCACACCTCACTCCCTATAACTAAATTTACTGCAATTTTTTTTTCCTGCTGTTGTTTTCACATCAGCGCGATTACAAGCGTTGACTAATTAACCCTCGTCTGAATATAATTGTCCGGAGCAATTACTGCCCCAGGCTTGCTATTGCAATAGTTGCAGAAGCACATGAATTTTGCAGCACTGGTGCTTTACGCTTTGTTGGGAGGCCATGGAGGTGGTGGGAATAATGTTGGTATCAATGTTGGGAGGCCATGGAGGTGGTGGGAATAATGTTGGTATCAGTGTTGGGAGGCCATGGAGATGGTGGGAATAATGTTGGTATCAGTGTTGGGGGGCCATGGAGATGGTGGGAATAATGTTGGTATAAGTGTTGGGAGGCCATGGAGATGGTGGGAATAATGTTGGTATCAATGTTGGGGGGCCATGGAGATGGTGGGAATAATGTTGGTATAAGTGCTGGGAGGCCATGGAGGTGGTGCGAATAATGTTGGTATCAGTGTTGGGAGGCCATGGAGGTGGTGCGAATAATGTTGGTATTATTGGAACACTGTATCTTGTAATGGTGTTCAGAAAGATGTTAGTGTTTGGTTTACAGAAGAGATACAGCGTGAGGTAACTCAGGATTTTGATTGAGAGAAAGTGGGCAATCAGTTGTGTCCATAATGCACTCACCTGTCCATGAAGGCGTACTAGGCGGGTCCAGGAGCTGTGACTTGACCCATGCAATCACTAATTGGTGAGTACGAATAGGTGAGTACACGCATTTGTACACGCGGAAGAACACAGAAGGGGGAAAATAAATAATAAAGGACAAATACCAAAGGCAGAAGAAAGAAAACCCAAAGGAGAAAGAGGAAAGAGGAAAGAGAAAGAAGGGAAAAAGAATCAGGTTAAGTCACGAGTGTTCTAAAGTTTGGAGCATTTTACGATGTAATGGGAAAGGAAGGCATCTACAGAGACAAAGTCACGACTAAGATTGAGACAAGGAAAGTTGTGTATAAGGGAGGATTCAACCAGACGGCGACTGTGATAGTAGGGTAGACAGTTTTAGCAGAAGACCAGTCAATAGGATGACTGTGATCTCTGACATGATAGAAAAGAGCATTGTTGGTGTCGGCAAGCTTAACACTACCTTGAAAGGGTTACCTGAAGTTTTTGTCGTCCTCCAACTTTTCGAAATTTCCCTCTCGGAATGCCTCTCTCAATCGGCTTCAAATTTTCAGCTGCTTTGTACTGTAACTGAATTCTCTGATATTGATCCCATTCTCAGCATCCTGGAATAGCTTGGATAACTTAGAAAACTCTCAGTGGCGCCTAAGTTTCCCTGTCTTCTAATATCTTGTTTATTTTTCCTATAATTAACTTGTCCATAATTACTATCGCATTTCCTTTGTCTGCTTTCATAAAATGAAGTCTACGATCTTTCCTTAATTCATGGTATAACTTAACAAATCTTTGAGGACAATTGCAACACAGTTGTCCTTAAAGATCTGTTCAGTTATTCCATGAATTAAGGAAAGACCCTAGAAATTATGGGCAAGGTAGATCATAAAAGAAAAATAACATTAGAAAATAGGGGAGTGAAATGCCAATGTGCAGGAGCTGAGATGATCATTTTATGTGAGAAAAAGTGTAGAATGAAAATTAGTTGAGTCAACCACACGATATGTATGTGTAGTGTGACCTAAGTGTAAGTAGAAGTAGCAAGATGTACCTGTAATCTTGCATGTTTATGAGACAGAAAAAAGACACCAACAATCCTACCATCATGGAAAACAATTACAGGTTTCCGTTTTACACTCACTTGGCAGGACGGTAGTACCTCCCTGGGTGGTTGCTGTCTACCAACTTACTACCTATTTAACACGTCGGCCGTTTCCCACCGAGGCAGGGTGACCCAAAAAGAAAGAAAACCCCAGAATGAAAGAAAAAAAAATCATCATTCAACATTTTCACCAGCATTCATGTATAATCACTGTTTTTTGCAGATGCGCTGATCAATATCCCAGACCCATACTGAAAATGGTATAAAATACCTACACGATGTAAATATGAACAGTTAAGTAACATAATGTGGTCCTTTATTGACAACATTTCACCCACACAGTGGGCTTTATCAAGTCACAAACAGATCTGTTTGTGACTTGATAAAGCCCACTGTGTGGGCGAAACATTATCAGTAAAGGATCACATTATGTTGCTTAAGTGTTTATATTTCCACTTCCCACCTCCAGGACTCAAGTCCGGCTAACCGGTTTCCCCAAATCCCTTCACAAAATATTATCCTGCTCACACTCCAGCAGCTCGTCAGGTCCCATAAACCATTCGTCTCCATTCACTCCTATCTAACACGCTCACACATGCTTGCCAGAAGTCCAAGCTCCTCGCCCACAAATTTCCTTTACACCCCGTCCCTCCAGTCTTTCCTAGGATGATCCCTACCCCGCCTTCCTTCAGCTACAGAGTTATACGCTCTCCAAGTCATTCTACTTTGTTCCATCCACTCTAAATGACCAAGCCACCTCAACAACCCCTCTTCAACACTCTGATTAACACTTTTAGTGACTCCACACCTCCTCGTAATTTCCAAACTACGAATTCTCTGCATAATATTTACACCAAACATTGCCTTTAAACATGACATCTCCACTGTCTCCAGCCGCCTTCTCGCTGCAGCATTTACAACCCAAGCTTTACACCCATATAAGAGTGTTGGTACCACTATACTCTTGTACATTCCCTTCTTTGCCTCAATGGATAACGTTTTATGTCTCCACAGATATCTCAAATCACCACTCACCTTTTTTCCTTCATCAATTCTATGACTAACCTCATCCTTCATAAACCCATCTGCTGACAAGCCAACTCCCAAATATCTGAACACATTCACTTTTTCCATACCCCCTCCAATGTGATATCCAATTTTTCTTTATCTAAATCGTTTGATACCCTCATCACCTTACTCTAATCTATGTTCACTTTCAACTTTCTGCCTTTACACACACTCCCAAACTCGTCCACTACTGTTCATATATATGCTTCAATGTAAACACTTGATCTATTAATCCCCTACCCATTCTAAAGCCTTCTTGTTCATTTGCAATCCTGCTCGTTGTTTTACCTATAATTCTTTCAATAACAACCCTACCATACACTTCACATGGTATACCCAGTAAACTTATTCCCCTATAATTTTTACAATCTCTTTTGTCCCCCTTACCTTTATTTAATGGAACTATTCATAATATCTGCCGTATCCCCCCCCCTTATTTTAGCATTTCTGTCATGATCCCGTCAGTTCCAGCTTCTTTAGCCCCTTTCATTCTACGTAATGCCTCATTCACTTCTCACGCATCCTCACATCCGGCCCTTCTTCACTCCTAATGATGTTATACATCCCTGGTCAGTGCATGAGATTACTGCCTCTTTTCATCAACATTTTAAAATTCCTCAGAATATTCCCACCATCTTCCCAACTCCCCATCTACTAACTCCCTTACTTTGTATTTAACTGACAAATTCATTCGTTCCCTAGGCTTTCTTAACCTCTTTATCTCACTCCAAAAATTATCTTATTCTCAGTAAAATTTCATGACAGTGCCTCACCCACTCTATCATTTCGTCTCGTTTTGCACTCTCTCACCACTCTCTTTACTTTTCTTTTACTCTCCATATACTCCGCCCTTCTTATATAACTTCTGCTTTGTAAAAATCTCTCATAAGCGACCTTTTTCTCTTTTATCGCACCGTTCACCTCATCATTCCATAAATGTATTTTTTTCAACGACCTGGACGTATCCCACTGAGGCAGGATGACCTAAAAAGAAAAATTAAAGGCTTCTCTTTCTAAAATTAGTAATGGATGCAGGAGAAGGGTATGCTAGGCCCTTGCTCCCGGCATTTTAGTCGCCTCTTACAACCCGCATGGCTTACGGAGGAAGAATTCTGTTCCTTTTCCCCATGGAGATAAAAGGAAATAAACAAGAACTAGTAAGAAAAGAAGAAGAAAAGCCAGAGGGGTGTGTATATACATATATAATTGTACATGTACGCGTAGTGTGACTTAAATGTAAGTAGAAGTAGCAAGACGTAACCTGAAATCTTGCATGTGTATAAGACACAAAAAACACTAGCAATCTTACCATCATGTAAAAGAAATACAGGCTTCTGTTTTACACTCACTTGGTAGTGCGGTAGTACCTCCCTGGGCGGTTGTCTACCAGCCTACTACCTCACACACACACACACACACACATACACACACACACGCACACACACGCACACACACGCACACACACACACACACACACACACACACACACACACACACACACACACACACACACACACACACACACACACACACACATATATATATATATATATATATATATATATATATATATATATATATATATATATATATATATATATATATACCACCTCTATAGCTGGAATGGGGACCCTCATCCTCAGAGAAGACAATAAACGTACCTCAGGAAAAACTCAAGGTTCTCCCCAGAGCTGTTTGAGTATTTTCTTCTCCTACCTCCCCTATATTTTATATTCTATGTGAACATTTATTTGTAAACAGAATACATTTGCATAAAAATACAAACATGAATACAATGGTACAAAGTATTAAAGATCATGAATTTCCTCCAGCTCCTCTGAGGCTGGATGCGAGCCAAGTATGCAGCAAGCATTTCCCCTCTGGATGGCGACGCTGAGGCACTGGAACATGAAAGAGGCTGCCCTTGGGTCCCTTTTGGTGTTGATGAGTCTGGAACCCAATTCTTTAAGGAAACGTGTGGCATTTTTTCCCCATGATCCCAAGGTCTCTGATCCCACTGGGACAAATTGATACTGTTGGCTAATGTCCCTGTACTTGCTGATCTTGTACTCCTCCCTGTGGTCAGCAGCTCCTCCCTGTCGCCCCACACTGTGATGGATATAGGTGTCAGCCAGTGTGGACACACAGGTATAGTCCCATGCTAAGAGCTTGTCATTCTTCCAAGGATAGATGGTGATCCCATCGGGGCGGTTTGCTGAGTTGTGGGTATTGTTGGCTGCTAGTGATCGGGGCTCCCTCTCGGCTGGGCATCCAGCTGTAGCAAGGGTTCTCTTAATGATGTCGTTGACCTCATTGTGTCTTGCATGCCATCCCTTGGTTTTGGAACAGTTAAGATCATGTAGACCGTATTGGTCTGCTTGCGCTTCGCCTTAATTAAATACACGTATATTCTGTGTGAATTGGGGCAGCAAGGCGCAGAGCCACTGCAATACGAAGGGTCTTAGGGTCGAGTCGCGTTCCCATTGCCGATATGGGAACTGTTTGAAGTCCCCGGAGTGAGGTGCGCTCACAGCCTGGAGACGGGCAATCTCCCTATCTGATGTTGCAGCCCTGAGCATGTTGGCAAGCACCTTTTCAGCGATTGGGCCATCCCAGCTTGACTGTGAGCCAGTGCTGCACTAGGGTTTGGTGCTGAAGCAGCAAGAGTCTCCCATTCAGTGATGGCACTGGCATAGCTAGGGTTTTCTTATCAACTCGTTTGATGCTATGGAAGGGGGTAGGGAAGGGAGGTAGAGCAATCTTGGAGGATCTGCGTACTCCTAGCCCTCCAAGCCTGACCGGAAGTGAGGCTTGCAACCACTGTCCATCTTCAAGGGAAAGATTCAATACACTCTCTAGCATGGCCTTCAGGAGAGAGTCATATTCCTTGAGTTTTGGACTGCTGAAGGCTGGGGAGCATCTCAGAAAGTAGGTGAGTTTTGGGATTGACAGGCACCTGGTGAGTAGGTTGAAGGCATCGTGTGTGTCAATGTCTTTCCTCCTGCTTTCCATCGTCAGGAGGTCTGAGACTTTTTTTTCTAGAATCAGATCGATGGCATTGGACCCAAGAGGAGCACCAAGGAGAGTGCTGTTGACTGGACCATTGGCTCGTGCTCCTGGTAAAACGGCACTAATATTCTGGATCATCTGTTGATTGGTAGAAACTATTTCACATTTGGTGGGGTTTAAAGAAAGGCCCAGGCTTTCTCCCATGTCTTTAATTTTACTGATGTCGTCTAGGAGAGATTCTATTGTGCCCGCTAGGATACTATCGTCCAGGAACCAGATATTGAGCTCGCTGTAGAGTGCTTCTGTGACTTCCTTGATGACCAAACAAAATAGAAAGGGGGCGAGAGGGTCCCCCTGTTGCACGCCCTCACATGCGTCAATTTCATGGTCCCCAAACAATAGTTTGGAAGTCACACTATAACACGATTCTATGAAGGGATAAAGGGAAGGGAAGTTTCTATAAACTGCTTGGAGAGCAGCATCCCTTCTGAGTTGAAAGCGTTGGCAAAGTCCAATTTGACCAAGGCTTTTTCATCGGACATGTTTTTGATATATACTCGTACTGCGTGGGCAGCTGCTTCACAGCCCTGTTGAACGCCGAAACCAAGCTGAGTTGGTTTCAGCATTGCAGCAGCCTCTTGACTTACCCTTCTTACTGCAGCCTTGGCGAATAGGCGCCGAAGGTTGTTACCCACTGCAATGGGCCTGTTTCCGTCATCCTTTTTCCGGAGGGCACACAATGAGGCACCAAAGAAAAGGGGTCTGATGGCCTCTGGGACACTGCCAGCCAGGCACAGGTTGGAAAATTTGGTGAGTTCAGACAGCAACCTCTCTGAAACCTCACCAAGTGCTGGATTGAGTATTTGTTTCAAGTGTCGAGGCCTTAAATCGGTGAAACCTCCTGATATATTTAATCGAACCATACCACGGGCGGGGTTAGAACCCGCGATCAGTCTCTCAAAACTCCAGACCGTCGCGTTAGCCAGTGGACCAGCTGGTCCAGTGGCTAACGCAACGGTCTGGAGTTTTGAGACTCTCTGATCGCGGGTTTTATCAACACCCGTGGCATGATTTGTTTGCAATCGTGTCATTACGATTTCGTAAGTCATATTTAATCGAATTTTGTAAAAATAATAAGATCGGTTCAGTTAGTTGAGATGAGGTTTCTAAGTTCAATTTGGTGTCAAAATAAAATTTTACTCCATATCACATGAAAAATATATCTGTATTAAAGAAAATTTTGTAAAAGTTCAATCTAAAATGTATGACATAGACGTTTAATTAATCTAAAAATGATGCGGAGGCTGGTAATCCAAATTCCAAGCCAAGATACCAAACTTAGTGAATGTAGTTACAACTACCAGTACCATTGTTATAAGGTGACTATGGTAGTCACAATATTATATTATTATTGGAGGGTTATATATCATTTTTAATATTTAGTGTTGGTGTATATTGCTCATCTAATGCACATTTTTCTATTAGTGATGAATATTTGTAGATGAATGGTTCAGAGAACCGACATGTTGATAAAGATTGATGGACTGAACACATCGACTCAAGGTTGAGGGACTGATTACCTCATTCTCCTCCTGTTCTTCAAGTTTCTCCTACGTATGGACTGATGAAGCCACTGTGTGGCGAAACGTTTCCTCAATAAAGATACCCAAGAGTTGCACATGTGTTTATAGTGATGAATAGTTTGAATAATATGTAGCATTTATGTATTTTGTTTATGCAAGAATGTATGCGTTTTATGCAGAATTTTTTTTTTAATACTCGGTTGTATTTTAAACATTTGGATTTTTTATGCATATTGCTCATGTGGTTATGTGCATTACGTTGCTGTTATGTATTTTGTTGTATATATGTGACGTATTATTGCAATTTAATCCGGAAAAACATTTGGCGTAATAATACATTCATATAATGTATTAACTTTGTTGATAGTGCATGAACACAGTGTATTACACAGTGTGTGAGTCATGGGACGTCATGAGGATGAATGAAATGAGGAGACAAAAGGAGAAACATGACAGAACGCAGTCAGGATGAAGGATAAAAACAAAGTATAAATTTATAACTTGTACACATTGTCGAGAGACAACATATCGGTCCATCGTGGATCGTTGTTAAGTCTTAATTGTCGTGCCTTTATGATGATCCAGAAAGGATCTAGCAGCGGTCGAAACGTTTTTCTCTAGATTTTTTAGTTGTGAATTGTTCTCACGTTTTATTACTTATTATTTACTACCAATTTCTTGGTTGATAAAAGTCAAATATAGACGGGACATGATATTCAGATAAGTCTAATAACTACAACAAAAAGAACAGAAAGAGACAGTCGTAATGTGAGGGATATTCGTGCTGGAAGGATATTAGTATTTGTCTTAAGAACATAAGAATGGAGGAACACTGCAGAAGGTCTACTGGCCCATACAAGGCAGATCTTCCTCAAGAGTATTGAAGAGTACTGTAAGGGTATCCGGAAACAGGTAGCAAATAATTCATCATTTTAAGCCTATTGGTTATGCTAAATTACAAATTATCACTGATTTAAATATAATAATGGTATACAATAGTGACAATGAGTGTTTTACACTTGCACTACTGAAGAATACTCCTGTGTAGGCGATAAGTTTCCGTAACTCTAATTACAGGCCTGGTCTCAGACCGGGCCGCGGGGGCGTTGACCCCCGGAACTCTCTCCAGGTAAACTCCAGGTAAACAGGACAACGTGAAAATATAATCGCAAATAGATAAGACACAGAGTAATGAAGATGAAGTATCAAGAAGTGTAATAGGAAAAACAAATGTAAAAATAACAAGAAAATTGGAGAAGAGAGAAAGGAAAATAAGAGAGCAAGGTAGAGGCGAGCTTGTCCGTGTCTTCCTTTATAGATGCAAGAGCATATTTATATCATCGTAGGAAAGAGAGGAGACGGAGAATAAGGAGAACAGAAGGAAAGATGTGGGTATAAAAAGCGGAAAAAAAAACTTGAAAGAAACGAGAGGGAAATGAGGGCTGGATGTGGAGAAGTGGAACTGCCATAAATTCTAAATCACATTGAAATGTTTTGTCAAGGAGCAGGTTGTCGGTGATAATTTGTTGTACATATTCTTTCTTATAGCTTTTTAGGCAGATTTGTCGAGGTTGTGTAACAGTGATGACTTTGCCAAACAAGTCGAGTGTAAACACAGAGCCGCCATAACCCCGCTGAAATCACTCTAAACATCATAAATACTGAAAAATAATCTGGTGGTACCGGCAAGATGTGGAAAAGGACACTTAAGAACAATTTAGGACATATATTAGAAGAAACGTTTCCAGTGACTGAAAAAGCCAATCACTGGAAACGTTCCCTCTAGTAAATATACTGAACTCTGTACAAGTTACTTTTTTAGGGCATCCTGAGTATACCTTGAAGAGCCACCATCTTTTAGTGTATCAGTAGAAGCCAGAACTAAATAATATTTGAGTTCCAAGAAAATTTTGGCACTACAAAATGTAAGTTCGCTATCCTAACCATAATAATGAAGACACTGAATAGCTGCATCTTAAAAAAGTAATCTTTAAACCTCGAGTAATTCATTACAATTATTCAAAGCCTCGAATTACTTTGAATTACTTGCTAAAATCAGCTGAAATGAAAGAATTAAAGTAATATCCCGTAGCTAGAATTATATGTTGAAAATGATCGGCCTTGCTGATTGCTCCTCAGTGTATTGAGGAAGATGCGAGTTAATTGCTGTAAATGATTAAACACGCTAATTAATTATCCGTAAATGATAGAACTCACGAATTAATTTACCGTAAATTGTTAAAGACGTGAATTTATTGATAATAAATTTTCGAGGACGCAGATAAGTTTTATTTTAAATTATCTTACACACAAGTGAAGTGGTTGTAAATTACTGAACATACAAGTGAAGTGGTTGTAAATTACTGAACACACAAGTGAAGTGGTTGTAAATTACTGAACACACAAGTGAAGTGGTTGTAAATTACTGAACACACAAGTGAAGTGGTTGTAAATTACTGAACACACAAGTGAAGTGGTTGTAAATTACTGAACACACAAGTGAAGTGGTTGTAAATTACTGAACACACAAGTGAAGTGGTTGTAAATTACTGAACACGCAAATTATTGTTCACTCAAAGTGATTGTGAAGTACCGAACACACTAAGTGGCTGCAAATTGTTGAACACACAATCTAAGTTGTTGTAAACTGTTGAACACTTTCTAAGTTGTTGTAAATAGTTGAATACACAATCTAAGTTGCTGTAAATGATTGAACACACAATATAAGTTCCTGTAAACTGTTGAGCACACATTCTAAGTTGCTGTAAATAGTTGAATATACAATCTAAGTGATTGCAATTTTTTGAACACACAAACTAAGTGGCAGTGATTTATTGAAAACACTGAATTTGCTGAGAATTACTGAACACCCAAACTAAGTGATTGTAAACTACTGAGAGCACCAAATTATTATAAATTATTGAATATGTTAATTGGTTAAACTTTTTTTCATCACATTAAGCGGTTGAAAATAACTAAGCACGCAGATTAAGTGGCTGTAAATTACTGAACATACTAACGAAGTGGCTGTAAATTACTGAACATACTAACAAAGTGGCTGTAAATTACTGAACATACTAACGAAGTGGCTTTAAATTGCTGAACATACTAACAAAGTGGCTGTAAATTACTGAACATACTAACGAAGTGGCTGTAAATTAATGAACATACTAACAAAGTGGCTGTAAATTACTCAACATGCTAACGAATTGACTGTAAATTACTGAACATGCTAACGAAGCAGCTGTAAATTACTGAACATACTAACGACGTGGCTGTAAATTACTGAACGTGTTAACGAAGTGGCTGTAAATTACTGAACGTGTTAACGAAGTGGCTGTAAATTGCTGAACATGTTACCGAAGTGGCTCTAAATTACTGAACATGTTAACGAAGTGGCTGTAAATTACTGAACATGTTAACGAAGTGGCTGTAAATTACTGAACATGTTAACGAAGTGGCTGTAAATTACTGAACATGTTAACGAAGTGGCTGTAAATTGCTGAACATGTTACCGAAGTGGCTCTAAATTACTGAACATGTTAACGAAGTGGCTGTAAATTACTGAACATGTTAACGAAGTGGCTGTAAATTACTGAACATACTAACAAAGTGGCTGTAAATTACTCAACATGCTAAAGAAGTGGCTGTAAATTACTCAACATGCTAACGAAGTGGCTGTAAATTACTGA
>NC_091348.1:22363568-22486068 GCF_038502225.1 Cherax quadricarinatus
AAAAATAGGAGAGGAGAGTTATTAAATGGAGAGTTAGAGGTATTGGGAAGATGGAGGGAATATTTTGAGGAATTGTTAAATGTTGATGAAGATAGGGAAGCTGTGATTTCGTGTATAGGGCAAGGAGGAACAACATCTTGTAGGAGTGAGGAAGAGCCAGTTGTGAGTGTGGGGGAAGTTCGTGAGGCAGTAGGTAAAATGAAAGGGGGTAAGGCAGCCGGGATTGATGGGATAAAGATAGAAATGTTAAAAGCAGGTGGGGATATAGTTTTGGAGTGGTTGGTGCAATTATTTAATAAATGTATGGAAGAGGGTAAGGTACCTAGGGATTGGCAGAGAGCATGCATAGTTCCTTTGTATAAAGGCAAAGGGGATAAAAGAGAGTGCAAAAATTATAGGGGGATAAGTCTGTTGAGTATACCTGGCAAAGTGTATGGTAGAGTTATTATTGAAAGAATTAAGAGTAAGACGGAGAATAGGATAGCAGATGAACAAGGAGGCTTTAGGAAAGGTAGGGGGTGTGTGGACCAGGTGTTTACAGTGAAACATATAAGTGAACAGTATTTAGATAAGGCTAAAGAGGTCTTTGTTGCATTTATGGATTTGGAAAAGGCGTATGACAGGGTGGATAAGGGGGCAATGTGGCAGATGTTGCAGGTGTATGGTGTAGGAGGTAGGTTACTGAAAGCAGTGAAGAGTTTTTACGAGGATAGTGAGGCTCAAGTTAGAGTATGTAGGAAAGAGGGAAATTATTTCCCAGTAAAAGTAGGCCTTAGACTAGGATGTGTGATGTCACCGTGGTTGTTTAATATATTTATAGATGGGGTTGTAAGAGAAGTAAATGCGAGGGTCTTGGCAAGAGGCGTGGAGTTAAAAGATAAAGAATCACACACAAAGTGGAAGTTGTCACAGCTGCTCTTTGCTGATGACACTGTGCTCTTGGGAGATTCTGAAGAGAAGTTGCAGAGATTGGTGGATGAATTTGGTAGGGTGTGCAAAAGAAGAAAATTGAAAGTGAATACAGGAAAGAGTAAGGTTATGAGGATAACAAAAAGATTAGGTGATGAAAGATTGGATATCAGATTGGAGGGAGAGAGTATGGAGGAGGTGAATGTATTCAGATATTTGGGAGTGGACGTGTCAGCGGATGGGTCTATGAAAGATGAGGTGAATCATAGAATTGATGAGGGGAAAAGGGTGAGTGGTGCACTTAGGAGTCTGTGGAGACAAAGAACTTTGTCCTTGGAGGCAAAGAGAGGAATGTATGAGAGTATAGTTGTACCAACGCTCTTATATGGGTGTGAAACATGGGTGACGAATGTTGCAGCGAGGAGAAGGCTGGAGGCAGTGGAGATGTCATGTCTGAGAGCAATGTGTGGTGTGAATATAATGCAGAGAATTCGTAGTTTGGAAGTTAGGAGGAGGTGCGGGATTACCAAAACTGTTGTCCAGAGGGCTGAGGAAGGGTTGTTGAGGTGGTTCGGACATGTGGAGAGAATGGAGTGAAACAGAATAACTTCAAGAGTGTATCAGTCTGTAGTGGAAGGAAGGCGGGGTAGGGGTCGGCCTAGGAAAGGTTGGAGGGAGGGGGTAAAGGAGGTTTTGTGTGCGAGGGGCTTGGACTTCCAGCAGGCATGCGTGAGCGTGTTTGATAGGAGTGAATGGAGAAAAATGGTTTTAATACTTGACGTGCTGTTGGAGTGTGAGCAAAGTAACATTTATGAAGGGGTTCAGGGAAACCGGCAGATCGGACTTGAGTCCTGGAGATGGGAAGTACAGTGCCTGCACTCTGAAGGAGGGGTGTTAATGTTGCAGTTTAAAAACTGAAGTGTAAAGCACCCTTCTGGCAAGACAGTGATGGAGTGAATGATGGTGAAAGTTTTTCCTTTTTCGGGGCCACCCTGCCTTGGTGGGAATCGGCCAGTGTGATAATAAAAGTAGGCGATAATGGAAGTAGGTCGTGCCCAAGAATTAGGCAAGCGAAGAATTCAAAAGTATTAAGATCCCAAGAAGTTGCAGTGTCTGACAGGTTTGTAGATGAATGGTTCAGAGAACTGACATGTAGATGAACCATTCATCTACAAACCTGTCAGACACTGCAACTTCCTGGGATCTTAATACTTTTGAATTCTTCGCTTGCCTAATTCTTGGGCACGATCTACTTCCATATTGAACAAATGTGACACCACCTATGACTGCTGCACCTCTCCTGCCATACGGTTTATAAGCTGCTTCTCTGCTCATTTGCCGTATTCTACTCAAGATTGATGGACTGAACCCATCGACTCAAGGTTGAGGGACTGATTACCTCATTCTCCTCCTGTTCTTCAAGTTTCTCCTACGTGTGGACTGATGAAGCCACTGTGTGGCGAAACGTTTCCTCAATAAAGGTACCCAAGAGTTGCACATGTGTCTAATTCATCAACATGTCGGTTCTCTGAACCATTCATCTGCAAATATATATATATATATATATATATATATATATATATATATATATATATATATATATATATATATATCTATATATATATGTCGTGCCGAATAGGCAGAACTTGCGATCTTGGCTTAAATAGCAACGCTCATCTTGCTATATAGGACAAGTGAAAATTTGTGTATGCAATAATTTCGCCAAAATCATTCTGAACCTAACGAAAAAAATATATTTCACTGAGTTTGTTTAGTATTAAATTATTATAAACAAATATAAAATATATTTAGTTGGATTAGGCTAAAATAAATTGTTGTTGTTATAATAAGGTTAGGTAAGTTTTCTAAGATTCTTTTTGAGCAAAATTAAATTTTTTTACATTAACATTAATAAAAAATATATATTTTTGAACGTATAAGAGAAAACTTTAGAAAGGATTTAATTTTATATGAGTTCTTGCTAATTGACCAGTTTTACATATTCGGCACGACATATATATATATATATATGTATATATATATATATATATATATATATATATATATATATATATATATATATATATATATATATAAATATATATATAAATATATATATATATATATATATATATATATATATATATATATATATATATATATATATATATATATATATATATATATATATATATATATATAAATGTATATATATATATATATATATATATATATATATATATATATATATATATATATATATATATATATATATATATATATATATATATATATATATATATATATATATATATATATATATTCTTAGGTTTCCCAAGGGCCCATGTGCTGCAGGAGTCATCTGGTTGATGTGCGTCTCAGATGTGCTCGGTGTAATACTCACCCCAAGATCCTTTTCCTAGAGTGAGGTTCGCTGTTTTGGCCACTTAGCCCGTACTCTGTCTGCGGTGTTCTTTGCCCTCCCTCGATATTCATGAGTTTGCATTTGTCGGAGTTAAATTCGAGAAGCAAGTTGCTGGAGCAGGCTTCCAACCTGTCCACGTCTCTTTGTAGCCCTGCCGGATCCTCATCCAATTAAATTCTTCACATTAACTTCACATTATCTGCAAACAAGGACACTTCTGAGTCTATCCCATCCGTCATGTCATTCACGTATGCCAAAAACAGCACTGGTCCTAGGACTGACCCTTGTATATATCCGCTCGTCACAGGCGCCCTCTCTGACACCTCTTCACGTACCATGGCTCGTTGTTGCCTCCCTGCCAGGTATTCTTTGATCCACTGCAGTGCCTTTCCTGTTATGTGTGCCTGATCCTCTAGCTTTTACACTAACGTCTTGTAAGGAACTTTGTCGAAGGCCTTCTTGTAATCCAAGAAGATGCTGTCTATCCACCCTTCTCACTCCTGTCTTACTTCCATTACCTTGCCGTAAAGCTTCAGTAGGTTTATGAGACAGGATTTCCCTTCCCTGAAACCATGCTGGATGTCATTTATAAGCTTGCTCTTTTCAAGGTGTTCCACCACTCTCCTTCTGATAATCTGTTCCATGAATTTTACATACTATACACGTCAGTGACACAGGTCTGTAGTTTAATGCCTCGTGTCTGTCTCCTTTCTTAAAAATTGGGACTACATTTGCCATCTTCCATACCTCAGGTACTTGTCCAGTTTCAATGGATGTATTGAAGATTTATGTTAGTAGCACACGCAGAGTCTCTGCTCCCTCTCAAAGGACCCACAGAGAGATGTCCGGTCCCACCGCCATTGAGGTATCAAATTCACATAACTTCTTCACGTCCTCATTGGTTGTGTGTATTTCATCCAGCACTTGTTGGTGTATTTTTTTATCGGTGTACCTCCCTATTCTGACTTCCTGGAGTCCTTCCTATCTTCACTGTGAATACTTTTTTAAATCTCATGTTGAGCTCCTCACATACTTCTTGGTCGTTTCTTGTGAACTCCCACCTTCCTTCCTTAGTCTAATTACCTGGTCCTTGACTGGTGTTTTACTCCTAATGTGGCTATACAACAGCTTCGGGTCAGGCTTTCAATGCTATGTCGTTTTCGTATTGTCGCTGGGCCTCCCTTCTTATCTGTGCATATTCGTTTCCGTTTCTTGGACTAATTTCTTTATTTTTCTGGGTTCTATGTCTTCTGTACTTTTTCCATTCTCTAGAGCACTTAGTTTTTGCCTCCTTACACTTTTGGGTGAACCAAAGGCTAGTTCTGGTTTTCCCATTATTTCTGTTGCTCTTGGGAACAAACCTCTCCTCTGCCTCCATGCATTTTGTTGCCACCTAGTCCATCATTTCGTTTCCTCATGTCTGCGTAATTCCCTCTTTTGTAGTTTGGCTTCTCCCATTCAACTCCTGTTACTCTCTCCACTTGTAACTCTACTATGTATTCAAAGCTCAGAACTACGTGATCACTAGCTCCGAGGGGCCTTTCATATGTGATGCCCTCGATGTGCATATGTGTGTGTGTGTGTGTGTTCACAAAACACATGTGGATTGACCTTATCTTTGTCTTCTGTCCTCTTCATCTATCTTCTGTATTTACTTTGCGATTCTTGTCTTCTGACTTGCCTTTCCCGCCCTCTCTCTTGCTTCCTTTTCTTCTCTTGCTACTTGGCATACTGCATTGTTTCTCTGTTCCCATGGGGAAAGGAGCTAGCCTGTTGACATACCTTAATCTCCAGCACCATGAGATGTAATTTATTCTCGTTGCTCTATCCCTTGTTCCAAGCGCTTTCATTTGAGTGAATTTTGTCCCTAAGGGGATATGTCCCAGTGGCTTTTTCCCTGTGCCCCTGAACCAGCAGGGCTTTCCTCGGTGCTTCGCTCTTCTCACATTCTGATGTACTTCCACTTCTAATGTACTACTGCTACACTCTACTCGTACCTCTGCTATTGGAAAATGGCAAATGTAATACCTATCTACAAGGCAGGTGACAAGTCCTTAGCTTCGAACTATAGACCAATAAGCCTTACCTCCATTGTGGGAAAATTTATGGAATCAGTTATTGCCGAGGCAACTCGTAGCCATCTTGAAAGGCATAAATTGATTAATGAATTTCAGCACGGTTTTACAAAGGGGCGTTCCTGTCTTACGAATTTACTAACTTTCTTCACTAAGGTGTTTGAGGAAGTAGATTATGGTATTGAATATGATATTTTGTGTATGGACTTCAGTAAGGCTTTCCAATGAGTTCCACATCAGAGGCTATTGAGGAAACTTAAGGCACACGGAAGAGGAGGAGAAATTTTTTCCTGGGTTGAGGCATCATTGATAAATAGACAGCAGAAAGTTTGCATAAATGGGGAGAAATCAGAATGGGGGCACGTCACAAGCGGTGTTCCACAGGGGTCAGTGTTGGGTCCCTTGTGTTCACAATTTACATAAACGACATAGATGAGGGAATAAATAGCGACATAAGCAAATTTGATGATAACACCAAAATAGGCCGTCCAATTCATTCTAATGAAGACAGAGCACTCCAGGATGATTAGAAGAGACTGATGCAGTGGTCGGAGAAGTGGCAGATGCAGTTTAATATAGACAAATGCAAAAGTTCTGAATAACCATGCCACTTATAAACTGAATAGTGTAGATCTTAATACTACTGATTGCGAAAAGCATTTAGAAGTTCTGGTTAGCAGTAATCTGAAACCAAGACAACAGTGCATAAGTGTTCGCAATAAAGTTAACAGAATCCTTGGCTTCATATATAGTAGAAGTCCTCAGGTTGTTCATCAACTCTATATATCTTTGGTTAGGCCTCATTTAGATTATGCTGCACAGTTTTGGTCACCATATTACAGAATGGATATAAATGCACTGGAAAACGTACAAAGGAGGATGACAAAGTTGATCTCATGTATCATGAGATAGACTGTATAGAATGTATCATGGGGATAGACTGAGGACCCTGAATCTGCACTCTCTAGAAAGGCGTAGAATTAGGGGGGAATATGATTGAGGTGTATAAATGGAAAACAGGAATAAATAAAGGGGATGTAAATAGCGTGCTAAAAATATCTAACCTAGACAGGACTCGCAGCAATCGCTTTAAGTTGGAAAAATTCAGATTCAGGAAGGATATAGGAAAGCACTGGTTTGGTAATAGAGTTGTGGATGAGTGGAACAAACTCCTGAGTACCGTCAAAGAAGCTAAGACGTTGTGTAGTTTTAAAAATAGGCTAGATAAATACATGAGTGGGTGTGGGTGGGTGTGAGTTGGACCTGACTAGCTTGTGCTACTAGATCAGATGCCGTTCTCCTTCCTTAAGTGAATGTGACCTGGCCTGACTAGGTTAGGGCGCTCGCTTAAGCCGGTAGGAGAATTGGACCTGCCTCGAATGGGCCAGTAGGCCTACTGCAGTGCTCCTTTCTTATGTTCTTACGTTATTATTACCACCATTACTTTAAACTGATGAGTTGGGGTTAAGATCCTCTTACTATTACAAGATCAATATATGATGAGAAGACACCAGCTGGCAAATAACGTTGACATATATGTCTTACATAATTTCAAAGTGTCTTTCAGACAAGGTATAACTTACAAATATGTAAGAGAGACACTTGTGCAGTTGTTCTTAATTAAATTGACGAATGTTGCACGATCGTCTTGTTCGTATTTCTTCTGAGAATATAAGTCTGCTCACTTCAGTGATCCTTGTCTTTTTTTTCACTTTAAAATTCTTGTTTTCAGTGATTCTAGTGTTTAAATTTCGTCTAGTCTGTGTTTAACAAGAATTACACTACTTGTTTGCATGGTATTTAAATTAAGCTCTGGTATGTGTTCCTTTATGTGGATGTGTGTTTGTTAGAGATGTTTGGTCCGGTTGAGACAACTTAACGACATCACTGGATATTTCTTAATGTTTTGTGTATGTTTTATCGGTGACGAATGATAAATATGTTGACTTAGCATTTTTTCTGTTTTTCTTGGCCTTAGTAGGTCCAAAACGTATAACTCTATCTGGGTAACGTAATTAAATAAAGTAGCTTTGTATGGGTCTCTGTGTGTGCAATAAAGACTCCTGGAGATACCTGGAGAAACCAGCGAAACATAAAGGAAAACCTTTCTTCCACTCGGTGTTTTGTCAGTCCAAATGCAGTGGAAATGCTTCTACTTACATACACATTTCCTTAGTAAAAATCAGTTAGAGCAGTGTATGTATTACTTATATCAATGTGGGCATCAGGTGCCATCTTGGAGCCTGGTCGATTATTATTATTATAATCAAGGGGGAAGCGCTAAACCCGGAGGATTATACAGCGCCTGGGGGGGGGATGTGGAAGGCATTCAGGCTTAATTCGGGGAACTGGAGCACAGATCCAATTCCCTAAATCAAGAGCCCCTCACCAACATCAAGGAACCTTCCTTGAGGGGGAGCTTGGTCGAGGATGCTGACAGCTGCACTCATTCTCAGTGCTTTTACGATTATGATAATTATGACTTTTTTAATGCCTATCTTGTCCAATTTTGAACATTTGGTAGCTTCAGTGCTAATGGTAGGAAAAGATCACTAAAATCAGCAACTTGGTACTGAGTGCTACTGTCGAGTCTTTGAGATCGGCATTGAGAACTACAGACACTAGCTGCCACTTCTATATAGCGTTGCAATTATATCTTCAGCAGCACTTACCAACCTACCACTATGAACCTCACCAGCACTTACTAGCCTGGCACTACGAATCATACCAGCACTTGCCATACTACCACAATGAACCTCACCAGCACTTACCAGCTTAGCACTACGAACCATACCAGCACTTACCAACCTACCACATTGAACCACACAAGCACTCATCAGCCTAGCACTACGAACCACACCAACACTTACCACCCTACCACTATGAACAAGAACACTTACCACCCTACCACTATGGGCCACAACAACACTTATCAACCTACCACTATGGGCCACAACAACACTTACCACCCTACCACTATGGACCACAACAACACTTACCAACCTACCACTATGGACCACACAAGCACTCATCAGCCTAGCACCATGAGCCACAACAATGGCAAATCAATGTTGCACCTTCATCTAGTGTGGGCTTGTCACAATCATCAGCTGACACACTAATTACCTAGTTAATCATATTTACCGGGTGCAATGTTGCAGTTCAATCTGCCTACTGCTGCCAGCATTGATTTAAGCGCAGTAATTGTGTTTGCTGTTATTGCATGATAAAAAATTATTGGGATTTTAGATGTATGAATCTAGGTTACTGATGAAGAGCGTTCATCGTTATGAGGAGGAAGAGGAAGAAAAGAAAAGGAGGAGGAGGAGGAGGAGTAAGAAGAGGAGGGGGAGTTGGAGGAGGAGTAAGAAGAAGGGGAGGATGATGAAAAGGAAGAAGAGGAGGATGTGTACGACGTACACAACTTGTCAGACACTGCAACATCATGGAATCTTAATTCTGAGGACATGTATATAACCTTCACGACTACGACAACTACTACTACTACTAACCCATCTCTTTGGGAAGGACCTACTTCCACTGGGGAATCCCGCCTACCAGTGAATTTGCCCTCGTCTGCTTCACCTGACGTTACTATATAAGCGCCAGGATTCTTTCTTCTCCTTCAGAATCTCCACGACTATGGTGCTGTTCGCACCTACTCCTAGGTTGAGGGACTGATTACCTCATCTTCTGTACATAGTTCTACTGTCTTCAAGTTATGTCCTAGAATTTGTATTGATAAAGCCACTGGATGGCGAAACGTCTACAATAAAGATACCCAGATGTTGCACATGTGTCTTACTATCATCACAAGAAGAGGAGGAGGAGGAGGAGAACAAAGAGGATGAGGAGAAGCAGAAGACAGAAAAGGAGGAGAAAGAAGAAGAGGAGGAGGAGGAGGAGGAAGTGGTGGAGGAAGAGGTGGAGGAAGAGAAGGAGGAGACGAAGGAGGAGCTGAATATCACAGATGAAGGTTGCAGAAAGAACTCGCCTCTTGTTTTTCAAAGGAGTTTTATTAAATTCAACTTTCCTCTGACTCAGTCACCATCTTCAGGATTCTGAAAATATATTTCGTACAATATAAAAATGCTTAAATAAAACATTCAGTGTGTTGCTGTGTTGCATATGTCTCAGTCATCAACTTGTTGGTATGTTGTAATCAGTAATATGAAACTTGTCTTACACAGCAACACTGTGGTATGAAGAATTGAGACATTGTGCAACACCTTGGAATCTTTATTGAAGAAACGTTTCGCCACACAGTGGCTTCATCAGTCCAATACAAAGTAGAAATGGGTAAGGAGAGGAGGAGTTCGAGGTATCTTCGTACTGGGAAATTCTTTCACAGTTCCGTTGTTGAACCACTATTGAACATGACTTGCTTCCACTCATGTGCGCCGCCCATCTGTGACGCCAACTCCAGCTGCTTCACCTCACCCCAACTCTAGTGTACAAGGTCTGACCGCTTGCCTCTGTTTTCGGTTTGGGAGACTGACCACCTATCCTTGAGGGTGACAGACTGATCGCGTCAGAACAACGTCAGCTTCCTGTATTCGACTGAAGAAATCTGTTGAACAGGCGTAACGTTTCAGCAATAAAGATACCCAAGCGATGCATATATCTTATTCTTTAGAAAACGGTGACCCACCGAGCAGTACAATACACAGTCACATAGTTACTGATATATTCCAGTGTCACAGTCAGACGTCTAACTGTCTAAGGAACAGTAATGAAGTAACTGTAACTGAATACTGTAAACTACCAGTGTAGCTCATCCTGTGATGGCTAGTGCGAAGAACAATGTTACACTGAGCATAATTTGTTGCATCAGTAAGATATTACAGCCACTTCGCATATTATAACTTCAGCTTATCTCTACTTAGTACGATATGTAATTACAATCTTGGCTTTTTATCTTACTAGTCTATATACTCATCGACTAAGCTCAGGTGTAAAGTGTGGATACAATCTCAGTATTTCAGAAATCTTGTTAGGGTTTGTTAGGACATGTCTGAATGTCTGGACACATTACCATATAATGTACCGGTGCCTGAACCCTGACTCTGCCATATTAAGAACATATATGCAGATAAATGGTTCAGAACCAACAGAGTGATAAATTAGACATATGTGCAACACTTGGGCATCTTTATTGTGAAAACGTTTCGCCACACAGTGGCTTCATTAGTCCAATACAAAGAAGAATGGTGAAGATCAGAAAGATTTTGACGTAATCAGTCCCTCAGCCTGGAGTCGATATAATCAGTCCATCAGTCTTGAAACGACTACGGCATATGCAAGAAGCGGCTTATATACTGCATACAGGTGAAGTGAAGCCTGTCGTAGACGGTGTCACTTTGGACAAATCCACAGGCGGAAGTAGGTCATACCTACAATGCAATGAGCCTACTGGCCCATACATGGCAGGTCCTTTTAAAAACCAACCATTTCCACCCACCCACTTGTCTAGCCTTTTCCCAGAGCTACCCAACCTTTTGCTTCATTACCTCTGGTGCTAATCAAACTCAGCCTTTCTCACTTATATATTTGTCATATGACTGACATCTCCATGCATAGTGCACTGCCATAGATATTTAGAGCGTAGCCTGAGTCTAGCAGTGACCGGGGCTGAGCTACTGATTACCTCAACACTTGTATATAATTCTTCCTTGTATTGGTAAAGCCGCTGGTTGACGAAACGTCTACAAATAAAGATACCCAGATGTTGCACCTGTGTCTAGTTCTGCATGGGTATCCAAGGCAGTCGATGTTTCACCTATGTACACACGAATGTATTCCACACAGTATTCTGCAGTATCCGTTGTGGGGGATGCGATAGCGTGTACGTAAGAAAGACTTCGAGGGGCTTGGATACCTGACTACAAGAACACAGACGCGCCAGTAGGAAGGAAGACAGAAGAAATGCATTCTATAGAATATAGCACTGATTCCAGACGCAATAATTATTCCAAGTGGCTAAGCTCACTACAGTGTATTGCAGCATCAGTACTCTTATGGAGCAATGATCCTAACCTGCCGTCCATGTCCTCATCTCCGGCAAGTGCCTTATATCAATTAATTTGTATACTTGAGATACTGGTTCACACGGAGCTTCTCTGTCCTCTTTCAGAACCCACTGACAGACACTGTATGGTTCCATTGCCTATGTGAGGTTAGTTAGATCGTCTCCTCTTTTTTGTGTATATTGTCTCTAATCTTCTATTTTTGACTTACTGTTGATGCACTTGTCGTCAAGGAAAACACCTTAAAGCGCTTGTTGGCCTTCTCACAGACAGTTTGGTACTTTATTGTGAGGTCAATCTCTCCCTTCGTCAGTCTTAATACATGATCCTTTACCATGGTGATGAGGGTAGAACGTGAGGGGGCTGGACGAGGAGAATCAAGGGGATGATGGGAAAGGTTAAGGGGAGGGGTGAAGGGAAAGGGTGAGGGGAGAGGTGAGTGTAAGGTTGAAAGGATGGGGGGAAGGCAGGAGCGGAGCCCCCCAGAGTAATATTAGCACCAGGAACGCGATATTAAAGGTCGACTTGAGCTCATTCGCCTCAGCCTCTCTCCTCTTGAGGCACTGCCTCCAGCAGCCACATGGCTTAACTCCACCAGCCACATGACTATCCATCAGCCATGTGGCTTTACTCCACCAGCCATATGACTATCCATCAGCCACGTGGCTTTCCTCCACCAACCATATGACTATCCATCAGCCACGTGGCTTTACTCCACCAGCCATATAACTATCCATCAGCCACGTGGCTTTACTCCACCAGCCATATGACTATCCATCAGCCATGTGGCTTTACTCAATCAGCCATATGACTATCCATCGGCCACGTGACTTTACTCCACCAGCCATGTGAATACCCAGCAGCCACATCGCTTTACTCCACCAGCTATATGACTATCCATCAGCCATGTGGCTGTACTCCAACGGCCACATGACTATCCATCGGCCACTTGGCTTTACCAGCAATGTGAATACCCAGCAGCCACATGGCTTTACTCCACTAGACATATGACTATCCATCAGCCACGTGGCTTTACTCCACCAGCCATGTAACTACCTAGCAGCCACATGGCTTTGCTCCACCAGCCACAAGTTAGGTTTAGTTTTGCTAGTAGCTTACATACAAAATATAAATAAATCATTTTAAATATTTACAGCACTATATTTTTTTGGTTTATTTTCAAACAACAACAGCAAATAACAATAATAATAATAATAATAATAATAATAATAATAATAATAATAATAATATTAATAACAGTACATTATAATATTGTTAAATCCTTGTGCTTCAAATTGTGAAGGCTCGTTCATCAGTTTGCAAATAGTGAGACAGGAAACCATACCACGGGCGGGGATAGAACCCGCGATCAGAGAGTCTCGTGGTTTGGTATGTTTGCAATCGTGTCATTACAATTTGGTGAGTCGTGAGACAGGATACTGTCTCCCCACCACACGTACTTTGATGTCTCTCCAACAAACACCCCTCAAGGGAGGTTCCTTGCTGCTGGTGAGGGGCTCTTGATCTAGGAAATTAGGTCTATGCTCCAGTTACCTGAATTGAGCCCTTCTCTCTTCCATCCTCCCCCCCCCATAGGTGCTGTATATTCCCTACAGGTTTAGCGCCCCCCTTAATAATAATAATCTCCAAAAGACAAAGCATGATGTGTTATTTAATTTTGTTTACTCTAGAGCAGAGGTTCCCAACATTTTCTTACTCCCGCACCCCTATCAAATTTTTGCTCTAACCTCGCACCCCCTACAATTTAAACTTTGTTCAATGATAAAGGATGTGGAATCATACTGAATTTTATCAAAAGAAGATATTTCACTTTCTATTATAATATGTGAACAAAAATCAGACTTACAGAAAAGAAACATATCACAGAATGATATTTGAATACACCTTACAAAAATAATAACTCTTACTTGAAATATATACAAAAAAGTCAAATCAAGAACTAACTTTCAATCCTTTAGAAAGGAATTTTATTTTTTTAATATTTAAAAAATCAAACATATGGACAAGAAAGGATGTCTCCAATTAACATTTGAATATACCATACAAAAAATAGTTACTTTATTTAAATATGTAAAAGATAATAAAATCAAAAGGCTGACTTCCAAAAAGTTTGCGAATCCATTTTAATTCAATGACTCTTTTGTTCCTGTTTCTTGCTTGAGAGTTTTTCAAAACGGGGAACTATGTTGGTGATAGCAACACGCATGTCTGCCTGTGCATTCAAACGATTTCTAGATTTTGTCTTAATTGACAAAAGAGTACTAAATCCTGATTCACATAAGCAAGTTGTCGCAAATGGAATGAGCACAGTTAGTGCAGTTTCACTAAGTCTTCCGTTGCAAGTGAAACCAAAACGAACGTAGATAAATTAGACACATTTGCAACTCTTGGGTATCTTTATTGAGGAAACGTTTCGCCACACAGTGGCTTCATCAGTCCATACAAAGGAGAATCTTGAAGAACAGGAGGAAAATGAGGTAATCCTCCTGTTCTTCAAGATTCTCCTTTGTATGGACTGATGAAGCCACTATGTGGCGAAACGTTTCCTCAATAAAGATATCCAAGAGTTGCACATGTGTCTAATTTATCAACATGTCGGTTCTCTGAACCATTCATCTACAAAACGAACGTAGTCATCATTCCATTTCCTTTTTTTCGACATGGTGAAGGGTTATGATGATAATCTGAAATGAAGAGATAAAATAAAGATAATGGTAATTTTACTATGATTATTGAATATTAATAAGTAATAAATGAATCAATTTCCTGTTATTAAGACGGACGCTTCTCGCACCCCCTGGAATGATGTCTCGCACCCCCAGGGGTGCGAGCACCCCCTGGTTGGGAACCCCTGCTCTAGACTATAAGACGGTGAGACAGACCTCAGTCACATGACCTAAAGCTCTAGCCTCGCCAGAAATTTTACACTTCTGACGAACAAAACATCCGTTATGTATCGTTACGTTACATATCCCTACTTTATGTATTTTTACATTATGTATCTTTGCAGTATGTTTTCCTACATTTTGGTTTTTACTTCTACATGTGATATTTTTTTTATTTTCGACCTAAATTTGCTTAGAAAGCATTTACAAAAATGCAAAACCACAAAGCTGAAGGGGGAAAAAAAAGATCGATTTATTTCAGTCTTACTTGTAGACCCTCACCAGCAGATCTCCTGAATGATGTCTCTGCTGATGACGGTGTCTGCTGATGACGGTGTCTGCTGATGACGGTGTCTGCTGATGACGGTGTCTGCTGAGGACGGTTTGTGCTAAGGAAGGTCTCTGCTGAAGTCGGTGTCTGCTAAGAAAGGTCTCTGCTGAAGACGGTGTCTGCTAAGAAAGGTCTCTGCTGAAGACGGTGTCTGCTAAGAAAGGTCTCTGCTGAAGACGGTGTCTGCTGAGATAGGTCTCTGCTGAGGAAGTTCCCAGCTGAAGCGGGTCTCTAAAGATGACATATACAGATTTCTCACTTTGTTTCAATTTCGTCCAGTTTGTGGTTGTTATTGCATCTTTCTCTCCATCCTTTCCACTGTTTTCTTTTTATGGTACTGGACCCATTACACCGTCCTGTCGTCCACACACAACATTTGTTTTCAAAGGCATTACTGTTAGTGGATTTCTGCCCGAGCTAAATAAAACAACAACAAAACAATTCTGTTTATTTTAGGCTAGGCTAGGCTAGGCTAGGCTAGGCTAGGTTAGGCTAGGCTAGGTTAGGCTAGGCTAGGCTAGGCTAGTTGAGATTAAGACACATGTGCAACATCTGGGTATCTTTATTGTAGACGTTTCGCCATCCAGTGGCTTTATCAATACAAATTCTAGGACATAACTTGAAGACAGTAGAACTATGTACAGAAGATGAGGTAATCAGTCCCTCAACCTAGGAGTAGGTGCGAAGAGCACCATAGTCGTGGAGATTCTGAAGCAGAGGAAAGGACCCTGGCGCTTATATAGTAACGTCAGGTGTAGCAGACGAGGGCATAGTCACTGGTAGGCGGGATTCCCCAGTGGAAGTAGGTCCTTTCCAAAGAGATGGATAGTCGTAGTAGTAGTTGTCGTAGTCGTGAAGGTTATGTACATGTCCTCAGAATTAAGATTCCATGATGTTGCAGTGTCTGACAAGTTGTGTACGAATGGTATATAACACCGACAAGTGGCTAGGCTAGGCTAGGCTAGGTTAGGCTAGGCTAGGCTAGGCTAAGCTAGGTTAGGCTAGGGTAGATAAGTCATGTTATGTTATGACATGTTATGCTACGTTAAGTCATTTTACGTTTGGTTGTATTTTGTTGTTATAGCGCGTTAAGTCATATTATAATATGTTAAATCATGTTATATTATGTTAAGTCATGTTATAATATGTTAATCATGTTATAATATGTTAAGTCATGTTATAATATGTTAAGTCATGTTATAATATGTTAAGTCATGTTATAATATGTTATGTCATGTTATAATACGTTAAGTCATGTTATAATATGTTAAGTCATGTTATAATATGTTAAGTCATGTTATAATAAGTCATGTTATAATATGTTAAGCCATGTTATAATATGTCATGTTATGTTAACTCATATTATGTTATGTTATAATACGTTAAGTCATGTTATTCTATGTTATATTAAGTCATATTATGCTATGTAAGGTATGTAATGCGACGTTTAGGTATATCATGTTATTTTTTATTATTTTAACTTAGGTTAAATTAAGTTAGGGCTGCTAAGACATGCTATGTTGTGTTTTGCTATATTATGCTATGTTTTTTATGTTTAAGTTATATTTATATTTTATGGTATGTTATGGTATGGTATAGTTATGTTATTTTACTTTGTTTTATGTTATGGTAGGTTAGGTTGGGTTAGGTTGCTACTGAACTATGATTAGTGCATGGTGTATCGAACCTCCAGCACTCCTTGCGATAAATAAATACAATACAATTAATTCGTGTCCTTAGTTCTTGTATGTCTCAGTAATTGCAGATTCCATTATTACTTTTTTGGATATTTTCAATTTTTTTTATCGCTAGGCTTACGTAATCTCTGTGTTATTCCGTTTTTTGATTATCAGAAGGTATACAATACCGACAGGTTGGTAGATAAGACACATAGGCAACATTTAGGCAACTTTATTCCGAAACGTTTCGCTTACACAGTAGGCTTCTTCAGTCGAGTACAGAAAGTAGGCTGGAGCAGTAGAGGTGTGAAGACGATGTAATCAGTCCATCAGTTCATCAGTTCAGTTAGTTCCAGACTTTGGAACAGAACTTCTCCAGACTGAGGGACTGATAACCTCAAATCTACGACTTCAACGGTGATGGACTGATTATATCGTCTTCACATCTCTACTGCTCCTGCCTACTTTCTGTACTCGACTGAAGAAGCCTACTGTGTAGGCGAAACGTTTCGGAATAAAGTTGCCTAAATGTTGCCTATGTCTCTTATCTATTCCGCTTTGTGTTTAGCTACATTTCCAATTGTTTGCCTTATCTCTTTTCTTTGCTATTCTTTTCTCTAATGGGTCCTGTTTCGTTGTATTACCATTGATTTCGTTACATAACACTGGTGATCAGAAAGAAGTGGAGTTTTGAGATGAGTGGAATGAACATGACCAGACAACTGCTTAGTAGACACACTGAAGATGAGGCAGTGGTGCACAACCCTCCACCAAATAGCAAGAGACCAAGGCAGGAATATGACACCAGCAACAAAGCTGTTATGTAGATCATAGCAAAAAGTCAGAAAAAGAGCCCATGTGACAAATATAGAGATTTGGGATCCACAAAGTGAGTCGAAAACGTGAGGGGCTACGATGACGGAGGTGACGATGGAACATTTTGGTTGCCACTATATCAGCAATACAAACAGAAAGAGGGAGAGAGAGAGAGAGAGAGAGAGAGGAGGAGGAGGAGGAGATGAACCAGCAAGGCTGGACCTAATATTCAGCATAAGTTCATCAGACAGGAAAAAATGAACATGAGATGCCTCGAGGGTACCAGGAAGCCTGCAGTACCGAGTTGTGAATATTTTTTTTCGGGGGGGGGGAGGGGGAGGGGAAATAAACCTGGAGAGAAGCGAAGCAGAAAAGGGAATGGGGAAAAAAATTTCAGAAGATTCAACTGTTTAGGAATGAAAAAAATTCTCGAATATAGTGAGAGAGGGAATTTACGGAGCGTCAACGAATAAGGAGGCATATCTAGTTGGAAAGTGCCATTATACATAAGAGAAAACTTACTCCAGAGGGTAGGATTAAGAAGGATATGAACAGGGGGAACCCAAGGTTCATGCAGAGATGCAGAACAGAAGTTTAATGAACAAGAGACTAGAGTAAATGTTAAAATCTAAGACAGCAGAAACAGGGAAGTGAACAAAATTGCCAAAAACAAATATTCATAGGTAGCATCAAATTGTGATTTCAAATAATATTTAACTGGTTGCAAACAAAGGGTAATTGCCCAGATGGAGGGAGTGAAATGGGCAATTTTGTCAAATGGGGTCCCAGAAGATTCGGTACAGAGACCTACAATGTTCTGGTGTACATTTGCAGTTAGTGTGAATCTGAACAAAACAACACCAGGAGAAGACAAGGAAAAGTCTCAAATAAGATTTGAACTGCATCATTGGTTGGATAAGTGGCTGTTGTATTTCAACCAACGCAAATGCAAGGTTGAGGAAAAAAAAAGAAAATTGAGGAAAAATAACAGAAGCTCTCACTCTCTCTCTCTCTCTCTCTCTCTCTCTCTCTCTCTCTCTCTCTCTGAGCCCCAGCATCCCCCTAACAGTTTTGATGCAAGTAATTATCTCTCCCTCTCACCTACTCTATCTCGCTCCCTCTCCCTCTTCCATCCAATTACTAGCATGCTCGCTTTTTCTCTTTGTCTCCCTCCCTCACTTTTACCCTTGGAGTCACTGGTGGGATGGGGAGGTAGGGAAGGAACCAGGATGGGGAGGAAAAGATGGAAAAAAAATAATGTAAAATACCGAGGGATGATTGGGAGGAAAAGATGAATAACTGGGAGGGAGGAATGACTGAGAGGAAGGGAAGAATGATTGGCAAACAAAATGATTGAGAGGAAGGAGGAATGATAGGGAGGAAGAGAGAGATGATTTGCGGTAGGAAATAGGGATGGGGAGGAAGGAAAGAATATTTGGGAGGAAGGAAAGGATGGCTGGGAGGAAGAAATTACTGGGAGAAATAGAGAATTGAAATGGAGGTTGAAAGTGGTTACTGTGGGATTGACTATCAGGAAGGAAGGAGGGAAGGAAGGAAGGAAGAGAAGATGGAGGGTGATTATTGGTATGGACGAAGGGAGAGTGGTATGGTACGAAGGGATGTTCTATTGGGATGGTCAGAATTTAGTGAGAATGTGGAAGGGATAACTGGGATGGGGAATACTTGTGAGGGAGAAAAATATTAGTGGAAGGGGAAGAGGAATAATAAGAAGGGAGAATATTTGGGTGGGAGGGAAAACAGGATGACATGTAGGGAAGAAAAGAAGGAAGGAAGGAAGGTAAGAAGGAAGGAAGGAAGGTAAGAAGGAAGGAAGGAAGGCAAGAAGGAAGGAAGGCAAGAAAGAAGGAAGGAAAGCAAGAAGGAAGGAAGGAAGGCAAGAAGGAAGGAAGGTAAGAAAGATGGAAGGAAAGCAAGAAGGAAGGAAGGCAAGAAAGAAGGAAGGAAGGCAAAGAAAGAAGGAAGGAAGGCAAGAAGTAAGGAAGGAAGGCAAGAAGGAAGGAAGGAAGGCAAAGAAGGAAGGAAGGCAAGAAGTAAGGAAGGAAAGCAAGAAGGAAGGAAGGAAGTCAAGAAGGAAAGAAGGAAGGTAAAGAAAGAAGGAAGGAAGGCAAGAAGTAAGGAAGGAAGGCAAGAAGGAAGAAAGGAAGGCAAGAAGGAAGGAAGGAAGGCAAAGAAAGAAGGAAGGAAGGCAAGAATTAAGGAAGGAAGGAAGGCAAGAATTAAGGAAGGAAGTCAAAGAAAGAAGGAAGGAAGGAAGGCAAGAAGTTAGGAAGGAAGGCAAGAAGGAAGGAAGGAAGGCAAGAAGGAAGGAAGGAAGGCAAAGAAGTAAGGAAGGAAGGCAAGAAGGAAGGAAGGAAGGAAGGCAAGAAGTAAGGAAGGAAGGCAAGAAGTAAGGAAGGAAGGCAAGAAGGAAGGAAGGCAAGAAGGAAGGAAGGAAGGCAAAGAAAGAAGGAAGGAAGGCAAGAAGGAAGGAAGAAAGGCAAGAAGGAAGGAAGGAAGGCAAGAAGGAAGGAAGGCAAAGAAAGAAGGAAGGAAGGCAAGAAGGAAGGAAGGCAAGAAGGAAGGAAGGAAGGCAAAAAGGAAGGAAGGAAGGCAAGAAGGAAGGAGGGAAGGAAGGCAAGAAGGAAGGAAGGAAGGGTTATTTTGAGAGAAAAGTTATCATTCCATTGTGTACAAGTCGTTTCCTGTGATTACATTACAGTGGCTTGTGCGTGCGCGCGCGCGCGTGTGTGTGTGTACTCGCCTAGTTGTACTCACCTAGTTGAGGTTGCAGGGGTCGAGTCATAGCTCCTGGCCCCGCTTCTTCACTGGTCGCTACTAGGTCACTCTCCCTGAAGCATGAGCTTTATCATACCTGTGTGTGTGTGTGTGTGTGTGTGTGTGTGTGTGTGTGTGCGTGTGTGCGTGTGTGCGTGTGTGCGTGTGTGTGTGTGTGTGTGTGTGTGTGTGTGTGCATGTGTGTGCATGTGTATGCGTGTATATATATACTCACCTAATTGTACTCGCCTAATTGTAGTTGCAGGGGTCGATTCATAGCTCCTGGCCCCTCGTCTTCACTTATCACAACTAGGTCACTCCCTCCCTGCTTTATCATACCTCATCTTAAAGCTATGTATAGATCCTGCCTCCACCACCCCCTTTCCAGACTATTCCGCTTCCTGACAACTCTGTAACTGAAGAAATACTTCTTAACATCCCTGTGACTCATCTGAGCCTTCAACTTTTAACTGCGACCCCCTTGTTGCTGTGTCCCATCTCTGGAACATAGTGTCCCTGTCCATCTTGTTGATTCTTCCTGGTCTTTTATATGTTATCATGTGTCCCCTGTCTTTCCTGTCCTCCAGTGTCGTCAGGTCGATTTCCCTTAACCTCTCCTCGTAGGACATACCCCTTAGCTCCGGGACTAGTCTTGTTGCAAACGTTTGCATGACTCCTTACTGAGATGTCGGAATGCTATTCTTAGGATTGCCAGGCGCCCGTATGCCGCAACAGTTATTTGGTTGAAGTGCGCCTCATATGTGTTCGGTGTTATACTCTCCCCATGATCCTTTATCTTGAGTGAGGTTTGTAGTCTTTGGCCCCTAGACTGTATTCCGTCTGCGGTCTTCTTTGCCCTACCCCGATTTTCATAACTTTGCATTTGGCGGGGTTGAACTCGAGGAATAATTTCCTGGACCAGGCTTGTAGCCTCTCCAGACCCCTTTGTAGTCCTGCCTGGTCCTCCTCCGATTGAATTGTTCTCATTAACTTGACATCGTCTGCAAACAGAGACACTGAGTCTATTCCTTCCGTCATGTCATTCACATATACCAGAAACAGCATAGGGTCTAGGATTGACACCTGTGGGACCCCGCTCGTCATGAGCGACCAGTCCAATACCTCGTCGCGTACCATGACTCGCTGCTGCCTTCCTGTCAGGTCTTCTCTGATCCATTGCAGTGCCTTCTCTGTTATACGTGCCTGGTATTCCAGCTTTTGCACCAATCTCTTGTGTAGAACTGAGTCAAAAGCTTTCTTACAGTCCAAGAAAATACAGTCAACCCACCCCTCTTGTCTTACTGCTGCCACCTTGTCATAGAACTCCAGTAAGTTTGTGGACTCACCTATTTGCGGTTGCAGGGGTCGATCCATAGCTCTGGCTTCTCACTGGTTGCTAGTAGGTCCTCTCTCTGCTCCATGAGCTGTATCATATCTCGTCTTAAAACTCTGTATAGTTTCTGCCTCCACTACAGGGCTCTGGTGGCCTGGTGGTTAACGCTCTCGCTTCACACGGTGAGGGCCTGGGTTCGATTCCCAGCCAGAGTAGAAACATTGAACGTGTTTCTTTACACCTGTTGTCTATGTTCCCCATCAGTAAAATGGGTACCTGGGTGTTAGTCGACTTGTGTGGGTCGCATCCTGGGACACTGACCTAAGGAGGCCTGGTCACAGACCGGGCCGCGGGGGCGTTGACCCCCGGAACTCTCTCCAGGTAAACTCTCCAGGTAACTATGTCACTTTCCAGACTATTCCACTTCCTGACACCTCTATGACTGAAGAAATATTTCCTAACATCCCTTTGACACATATGAGCTTCAACTTTCAATTGTGACCCCTTGTTTCTGTGTCCCATCTCTGGAACATCCTGTCTTTGTCCACCTTGTCAATTCCTCGCAGTATTTTATATGTCGTTATCATGTCTCCCCTAACCCTCCTGTTCTCCAGTGTCATTAGGCCGAAAGTCCTTAACCTTTCTTCGTAGAACATTTTCCTTAGCTCTGGGACTAGTCATGTTCCAAACCTTTGTACTTTCTCTAATTTCTTGACGTACTTCACCATGTGTGAGTTCCAAACTGGTGATTCATACTACATTATGGGCCTGATGTACACGGTGTACAGACTCTTGAATGGTTCCTTACTGAGATATTGGAACGCTATTTTTAGGTTAGCCAGGCGCCCATGTGCTACAGGAGATATCTAGTTGATGTCCGCCTCAGATGCGCTCAGTATTATACTCACACCAAGATTCTTTTCTTTGAGTGAGGTTTGCAGTCTTTGGCCACCTAGTCTTTACTTTGTCTGCAGTCTTTTTTGCCCTTTCCCGATCTTCATGACTGCATTTGGTGAGGTTAAATTCTAGGAACCAGTTTCTGGACGAGGCTTGCAGCCTATCCAGGTCCCTTCGTATTCCTGCCTGATCCTCGTCCGATTTAATTCTCCTCATTAACTTCACATCATCTGCAAACAGGGATACTCCTGAGTCTATCCCTTCTGTCATGTCATTCACACATACCAAAAACAGCACTGGTCCTAGGACTGACCCCTGTGGAACCCCGCTCGTCACAGGTGACCACTCTGACACCTCGTCACGTACCTTGACTAATGGTTGCCTCCTTATCAGGTATTCTCTTATCCATTGCAGTACCTTTCCCGTTATGCATACCTGATCCTCTAGCTTTTGTATTAATCTTTTGTGAGGAACTGTGTCGAAGACCTTATTGCAGTCCAAGAATATGCAAACTACCCACCCGTCTCTCTCATGTCTTACTTCCGTTAACTTGCTGTAAAACTCCACTAGGTTTGTGACACAGGATTTCCCTTTCCTGAAACCGTGCTGGTTGTCATTTATAAGCTTGTTCCTTTCTCAGTGCTCCACCACTCTTCTGATAATTTTCTCCATGACTTTACATAGTGTACGTGTCAGCATAGTTGCTGATCCCTGTGTTGTATAGCATATTAGTATCATCCATGTGCTTTAGATAGGAGATCCCTTTTAGGCCTGTGACTTTGTGTGACGTCACGGGATGCACATGTGTACGTTCGTACCTCTGCCTCGGTCTCAGTCGGCGTTAGACATCCAGGCTAGGACAGGCAGAGGCTGGGCTCCATTTCTCATCATCTCAGTCTGACAATATATATCGTTACCATCCAACAAGTGTGTCTACCTTCAACCCTCGATATCTCCATTTAAGAACCCCTACGATAAATGGTGGCAACGGAGGGCCTGTAATTCTGATGATTACAGCGATTTCTGGAGATATATTTCGACCGAGCCTGCCATCTTTTGAGTAGGCCTACCGAGAAGGTTAACGCCAGCCAGCTATCTCAGCCAGTTCTCCCGCCCAAGCTCCTACCAGCTTCTACACCATTCACTGGTCAGTCTCTTTGTATTAATGTTTATCTGCTTATTTGCATCACTCCAGAGGGGTTGACCCGAGTTTGCAAAATAAGTCAGGTTCCCATCTGTGGTGAGGGAGCCCAGTCGAGCCTAGTCTACTCCATCCAGTTCCTTTGCCTGCCAAGCCAGCTTCCATCCCTGCTGTGCTCATCGTGAGAAGTTATCAAGCTATTCTGTGTGAAGGGTTAAGATAAGCCAGCTAGCAACTAACCCAGGTGTCTTACCCCAGTACTCAAGCAAGCCACGTGAGTAGTCTTCATCGCTTGTGATTCAAGCTCCAAGCAATTCTGAGTGCTCTTTTTCATCCTTGTGGTGTTGTGGTATTTCCTGGGTGCATTTTAAGCTAGCCAGCTTAGAATATCTTCGTGGCAGTGTGGTTGTCCTCAGTGAGGCTTACTCCGTTCAACCCATAGGCCCAACCACCCACTCACCACGTGTGTCTCACCATTGCCCGGTCATAGCCCTGTTTACCCACTCACCCAACCTCTACCAGTGTTTTGGTGCAATACTAAGGGTTGTAGAACCATATTTTAAGGACCACATAGGGGGTCAAGAGCTAGAGTGTGTTTTGCGCCACTGTTAAACGCCTCCTGTGTGAAGTCTATCGTCGATGTAAGCGCAATTCTATGGTTACATGTGCAGAGGACAGCAGCAAGACGACATAAACAATCCTCCAACCTTCCACCATCTACCTCATTCTTCACCAAGTCATCACAGCGGTAATATATTTTTTTTTTCATAGAGACATTTGCGAGTGTTGAGACATTTCTTTTTTGTGTTTCCAGTGATTTTTCTCTTAGTGACATTCAGTGACTCTTGATTAGACTCAGTGTTTATCATATACTGATTGCAATAATTTGATAATCTCCTTAATTCAGTGTTAATTTCCGTGCATTATCTTATGTCTGTTGTGTTGTGTGTCTTTTTATACACTTGAAGTAAGTACTTAGTGTTTTTCCTTTGTTGTGTGTGCAACATATGAGCAGTATAGAACTTGTGTTTACACTTCAGAATCACCTAGTGTTCTCAGTGATTCAGTGGAGTAATTCAGTAATTTATTTAGTTATATTCTGCATCACAACTCAGTAGTCTCAGTTATATATATTTCTTTCATCCCAGCATTAGTGTATTCTTTTTTTTTGTTCTCTGTGTGTTGAACATTCTTGTGTTCATATTCTTTCATTTAGCCAGTGTCTAATTTGTCTTATTTCCACAGACAATAGTGCCATTATTTTGTGCAAGCAAGAAATCGTTTTTTTTTCAAAATTTTTCACATACCAAGTTTCATTGCAAGAAAATTCTAGTATTGTGTTTATGTTGATGTGTTGTGTTCTGCATCACTGTAAGTGTTCAAATTTTTTTGTTCTGTGTTTTAGCACCTACTATTTTCCATGTTTCATTGAAGAAATTCACTCTTAGTGCAATTTTTTAAGTTCTTCTTTTAGAGTAAATTGTTCTTTTGCTTGTTAAGTGTTGCTTGAGTGCAGTTAAGAGTCAAAGTGTTCCCCCAGTTCATTCCTTGATATACTTCTTTTCTTGTGTGTGTAATAATTTTTTATGATTGCACATTGACTCATTTTGCAATAATTCTTGTGCAAATATTGTGTTGCCATTAAAGTTTTTCTTGGAGAGATTTTATGCAGTGTTGTGTAATACTTTTTGATTAGCAATTATTTGTAATATTGCTACTGTTTATTTCAGTGCAGTTTCATATGCTCTGTTCTGTGCATAATATTTTATTCTGTCTGAGCCATTTTATTTTATTCCAGTGAATTGTGTCCCAGTTTGTTTTATTTTTGCACAAGCTTTATTGAGTTCATTTTATCATTTTATTGTGTGTTACCCTATTGCATTGAAAGTAAAGACAACTCACTGTGCCATTCATTCAGTTTAAAGTAAAAGTTGAGCAAATTAGATTTGAGTAAAGTACAAGTTCTCTTGATTTTCAAAGTGTTGTTTGTTCAGATAAGCATTTTCTCTGTGACTGTGAGTTCTTTGCTTACTGTGTGACCTGTCAATTTTTAGTTACTTATGCAGAATCGTTAAGCATTTTCTTCCCGTTTAAGCTTATTGTGTCATTCTCTCCATTTTTCTTGTCTTTATGTCCTTCAGTAAGTTCACTGAGAAGATGTCCCAGTCGCTTTTGAACATTCACTTAGTGTATCATGCCAGTCAAAGTCAATATGAATCAGTCCACAGTACCAACATTTCCTTACTGACTGAAAGACAATACCTAGCCCTTGAGCAATGTGTTTGTTCTCACAGCTTGTATCTGAGATTTGTTAAAGTGCTGCAAAATGTGAAGTTCAGATTAAGTTCCTATAGATTCGTTCATTACTTATTAATGTAGCCGAGCGGTCAGGCACTAGTAACTCTGTCACTCCCATCTGTGTTCCACCTACACCTTCAGACTTGCAGGATAGTGTTCCATTGCCTCAAGTGTCCGGGGACACTCAGACTGCCTTGAGTGCACAGCCTATCCCTGCAATGACTGCTAGTTCGAGTAGTAGTTTCTCCACAGGGGATGCCTTGTCAGAAAACGATTACTTGAAACTAGTAATGCCATCTCTTGTTTATGTGACATGCTGTCTGCAAAAAGACGTCTCTGTTACAGCTAGAGTTCTCACTAGAGTGTCTGTTGTTGTTCCTAATGTTCCAGATGGTGATCCCACCCTAGTTGACAATAATCAGTGCATTGTAAGAAGTTATTTCTCGAGTAACTTTCACATGTTATTAACGTTTGTAAGTGAAGTTTCTTTATAGCTGATACCTCGTGTCACTGTGTGCGACTCAGATTGAATATCAGCATTGTTGACCGTGTTCATTTATTTTCTCCTGTGCTTGCAGTTTGAGATAGTAGATTCGTTCTCCCCTCCTCATATTGCGTGTTATAGCGTTAATTTTTTCAACTGGGGAGAGTCATCCACTCCACCGAGTTTGTTCATTCCTCCAGTAAGAAAGAACCGATCCCTTGTGTTCTGGTGATTCGATTCCTGCTCCAGGAAGATCTTATTCATACTGTGAATCCACCAGCACCCATTAGTGACTTTGTAATGAGCCAAGAATTACTGTATCGAACAGCCGAGTTGGGTACTCCAAGCAGAAGAGTGTACCAGTTAGTAATTCCACAGTCACTAGTGAACGTAGCTCTACAGCTAGTTCATGATGTACCAGGTGTTGCACACCCTGGTATGGATCGTTCTGTGAAACAAGCCAGAATGAAATACTTTTGGCCACGTATGGCAACTGACATTTTCGAGTATGTTAAGAAATTTAGTGTCTGTATGCAACATAAAGGGAATGTCAGTGGTCCTAATCCAATCCAAGTGTACCCAACCACTAGCGAACCGTGGGAAAGAGTTGCCCTTGACTTGTTAACCAATTTTAAATGTTCCCTCCAAGGCAACAAACATCTGTGTGTTATGGTAGACCATTTCACCAGATATTGTGAGTTAGTTCCTATTACAGATAAGACTACAGAGACAGTAGCTAAAGCGTTTAAAGAACGCATTATCTGCAGGCATACCACCCCTAAGTCCTAGTAACAGATAATGGAGGTGACTTCTGTAATGAGATTCTTGAAAATTTGTGTACTTTATACAAGATCTCTAAATCCACCATTGTTCCTCATCATCCTGCCAGCAATGGGTTAGCCGAAAGAACCAATAAGAAAGTACTTGATGTCCTGAGAGCCACTATCAACCCCAATAGTGAAACTTGGGATGAAGTCATACCAGATGTTCAATGTGCCATAAATTCTGCTTACAATGCTTCCATAGGTGATACTCCACATTATGCATTGTATGGTGTAGACAAGCGTTTACCCTATGAGTTGTTATATTCCACTCCGAAACCTAATTACAATCCTGATGATTTCGTAGCAACTCGTACCAGCATGGATCAAAGTGTTTTTAGAAGAATCCGTGAAACACTTCATAAATCAACAGCAGAATTTACTAGAGTAACTAATAGCCGTGCTAAGCTTTCAAAAGTCAAAGTAGGTTCGAGAGTAATGCTGACAAATTTCAACAAAACATCCGCAATGCCTAAGCTTGATCAAAAGTTTGTCGGACCTTATCGAGTTGTAGAACATATCTCTGGTAATAAGTATAAGGTTAGAGAAATTAGTACTGGTAAGTACAAAGAATCGCATTTAGATCATATGAAATTAGTATGCGATGTTGATGATATTGCTACCCAGACTAATGTGACAGATGCTGAAAATCCTCTTGACTCTGTACCCTCTACCTCAGATACTCAGATAACCAACCTGAATGTCGTTACTCCTTGCGTACTCGACAAGTAATGAGAAACCCACAGTATCTTTTGTAGATACTCGTTCAAGTCTCCCTCAGTCAAGGCATGTGTTAGCCATTGCAGAGGAATTCGATCCTCCCAGAGATGATAACCATTCTGCATATGTAAACCTCACCCTCGCAGAATTGGGTTTAAATGTACATAGACTGTATAACTAGATGTCTGATGAAATAAATTGTCAACTGTTTGTTATTAAGTGATTAGTTTTTTCAGGATTTTTTTTTTCGTATTCACGTTCCCTCCGTATTCTGAGAATTTGACAGTAATGATCTGAGTGCGCATGAGATGCCTTTGCTGTTAATTTCACCTTGTATATATATATTTATTCTTCCTTAGAATCCATAGAGTGCATGAATACAGATTGATCGATCAATTCCATCCATATTGTACAATGATTTGTTCTCATAGTTTGTAATGCATTACGTTAAAAGTGATTACGTTAACACCCATTACGTAAAATTAATTTTGTTAACATCCAGTATGATACCATCCATTAGTTCTAAGTTATATATGAATTTGTTATTGTATAGAATCAGCCCAGAACCGTCTGCCTGTTCAGCCTATAAGATAGTAGTGTATGTCGAGACGACATACGTAACGTGACCGAGCTCTCAGCATAGTTGCTGATCCCTGTGTTGTATAGCATATTAGTATCATCCATGTGCTTCAGATAGGAGATCCCTTTTAGGCCTGTGACTTTGTGTGACGTCACGGGATGCGCATGTGTACGTTCGTACCTCTGCCTCGGTCTCAGTCGGCGTTAGACATCCAGGCTAGGACAGGCAGAGGCTGGGCTCCATCTCCCATCATCTCAGTCTGACAATATATATTGTTACCATCCAACAAGTGTGTCTACCTTCAACCCTCGATATCTCCATTTAAGAACCCCTACGACATACGCATCAGTGACATTAGTCTGCAATTTAATGTCTCATGACTCTCTCCTTTCTTAAAAACTGGGACTACATTTACCTTCTTCCATATCTCAGGTTGCCAAGTTTCAATGAATGTGTTGAGATTGTTTTTAGTGGCACGCACAGCATCTCTGTTCTCTCTCTAAGGACACATGGAGAAATGTTCGGTCTCACTGCCTTTGAGGTATCAGTTTCACGTAGCAGCTTCTTCAGCTCCTCCTCGGTTGTGTGTATGTCATCCATCACTTGTTGGTATATCACTTGTTGGTGTACTCCCCTATTCTGATTTCCCAGATACCTTTCTGACTCCACTTTAAATACTTTTTTTTTAAATCTCATGTTGAGCTTTTCACATACTCTTGGTCGTTTCTTGTGAGCTCCCCACCTTCCTTGATCAGCCTGATTACCTAGTCCTTGACTGGTGTTTTCCTCCTGATGCGGCTGTACAACAACTTTGGGTCAGACTTGGCTTTTGACGCTATGTCATTTTCGTATTGTCGATGGGCCTCCCTCCATATCTGTGCATATTTGTTTCTGGCTCTCCAACTAATCTCTTTATTTTCTGGGACGTTTTGTGTTCTGTAGTTTTTCCATTCTCTAGCACACTTAGTTTTTGCCTCCCTACACTTTTGGGTGAACCAAGGACTTTTTCTTCTCTTCTTATTATTTCTGTTGCCCTTGCAAACAAACTTCTCATCTGCCTCCTGGCATTTTGTTGTCACGTAGTCCATCATTTTGTTTACTGATTGTCCTACCAATTCTCTTTCTCACTGAACCTCTTGGAGGAAATTCCTCATGCCTGTGTAGTCCGCCCTTTTGTGTTTTGGCTGTTCCCACCCTGCTCCTGTTACCCTCTCCCCTTGTAAATCTACTTTGTATTTAAAGCTCAGAACCACGTGATCATTAGCTCCGAGGGACCTTTTGTATGTGATGTCCTCGATGTCCAAACTACTCAAGGTGAATACAAGGTCTAGTCTTGCAGGTTTATCCTCACCTTTCTTTCTGGTAGTGTCCCTAAAATGTTGATGAATGAGGTTTTCCAGTACCACATCCATCATCTTGGCTCTCCATGTTTCGGGAGCCCCATGGGGCTCCAGGTTTTCCCAGTCATTCTTCTTGTGATTGAAATTACCCATAACAAGTAACTTTGCTCTACACATATGAGCTCTTCTGGCCACCTCAGCTAGTGTGTCCACCATTGATCTGTTGCTCTCTTCATATTCTTCTCTTGGCCTCCTGCAGTTCTGTGGTGGGTTACAAATCACTGCAATAACCACCTTATGGCCTCTAGACTGAATTGTTCCAACTATGTAGTTCCTACCGCCCATTCCGTCCATTCCCTCCATTACCTCAAATCGCCACTGGTTTTTAATGAGCAGTGTAACTCCTCCTCCCCTTCTGCTCTCTTTATCTTTTCTCAGGATCTGATATCCAAGTGGAAAGATTGCGTCTGTTATCATCTCACTGAGTTTCATTTCTGTGATTCTTTCATGTCGCTACTCTCCTCACATTTATTTGTTATTCCATCTACTTTCATATACCAAGCATTTAATTTGTTTTCTAAAACTGTGGTCTGGAGAGTACTTTGGGGTTGGAGAAGCAGGAGACCTGTTGAGGAACTGCGGGGAGGGGGGGGTTGCTGTGAAGGTGAAGTTTGTGATGACGGGGTGGGGGCAGTGGGTACGGTGTGTGGGATATGGGTTAGATTGTTTGGTTGCATTGGGGTTGTCGGGGTTCAGGTCTTCTGCAGATAGTTTTGAGGGAGGCTGTATTTGCTCTTTCTCCTGAGTCTGAGTTCTCCTGCCAATCTCTGTCTTTGCCACTCTTTCCTCCTTGCATCTTTGTACCCTCTTTTTGTTTCTGCCTTTCTTGTGTTCTGTCGCGGTCATGGTACACCCTCCAGTTCCCCGATAAGTGTGTACTCACCTAGTTGAGGTTGCGGGGGTCGAGTCCGAGCTCCTGGCCCCGCCTCTTCACTGATCGCTACTAGGTCACTCTCCCTGAGCCGTGAGCTTTATCATACCTCTGCTTAAAGCTATGTATGGATCTTGCCTCCACTACATCGCTTCCCAAACTATTCCACTTACTGACTACTCTGTGGCTGAAGAAATACTTCCTAACATCCCTGTGATTCATCTGTGTCTTCAGCTTCCAACTGTGTCCCCTTGTTACTGTGTCCAATCTCTGGAACATCCTGTCTTTGTCCACCTTGTCAATTCCTCTCAGTATTTTGTATGTCGTTATCATGTCCCCCCTATCTCTCCTGTCCTCCAGTGTCGTCAGGTTGATTTCCCTTAACCTCTCCTCGTAGGACATACCTCTTAGCTCTGGGACTAGTCTTGTTGCAAACCTTTGCACTTTTTCTAGTTTCTTCACGTGCTTGGCTAGGTGTGGGTTCCAAACTGGTGCCGCATACTCCAATATGGGCCTAACGTACACGGTGTACAGGGTCCTGAATGATTCCTTATTAAGATGTCGGAATGCTGTTCTGAGGTTTGCTAGGCGCCCATATGCTGCAGCAGTTATTTGGTTGATGTGCGCTTCAGGAGATGTGCCTGGTGTTATACTCACCCCAAGATCTTTTTCCTTGAGTGAGGTTTGTAGTCTCTGACCCCCTAGACTGTACTCCGTCTGCGGCCTTCTTTGCCCTTCCCCAATCTTCATGACTTTGCACTTGGTGGGATTGAACTCCAGGAGCCAATTGCTGGACCAGGTCTGCAGCCTGTCCAGATCCCTTTGTAGTTCTGCCTGCTCTTCGATCGAGTGAATTCTTCTCATCAACTTCACATCATCTGCAAACAGGGACACCTCAGAGTCTATTCCTTCCGTCATGTCGTTCACAAATACCAGAAACAGCACTGGTCCTAGGACTGACCCATGCGGGACCCCGCTGGTCACAGGTGCCCACTTTGACACCACGCCACGTACCATGACTCGCTGCTGTCTTCCTGACAAGTATTCCCTGATCCATTGTAGTGCCTTCCCTGTTATCCCTGCTTGGTTCTCCAGTTTTTGCACCAATCTCTTGTGTGGGACTGTGTCAAACGCCTTCTTGCAGTCCAAGAAAATGCAATGTGTGTGTGTGTGTGTGTGTGCGTGTGCGTGTGCGTGTGCATGTGCATGTGCATGTGTGTGTGTACTCACCTAATTGTACTCACCTAATTGTGATTGCAGGGGTCGAGACTCAGCTCCTGGCCCCACCTCTTCACTGATCGCTAATAGGTCCTCTCTCTCTGCTTCCTGAGCTTTGTCATACCTCGCCTTAAAGCTATGTATGGTTCCTGCCTCCACTACGTCACTTGCTAGGCTATTCCACTTCCTGACGACTCTATGACTGCAGAAATACTTCCTAACATCCCTGTGACTCGTCTAACTCTTCAGCTTCCAATTGTGACCCCTTGTTTCTGTGTCCCCTCTCTGGAACATCCTGTCTGTCCACCTTATCTATTCCACGCAATATCTTGTATGTCGTTATCATCCCTGACCCTTCTGTTCTCCAGTGTCGTCAGTCCGATTTCCTTCAACCTTTCATGGTAAGACATTCCCCTGAGCTCTGGAACTAGCCTTGTTGCAAACCTTTGTACTTTCTTTAACTTCTTGACGTGCTTGACCAGGTGTGGGTTCCAAACTGGTGCTACATACTCCAGTATGGGTCTGACGTACACAGTGTACAGTGTCTTGAACGATTCCTTATTAAGGTATCGGAACGCTATTCTCAGGCTTGCCAGGCACCCATATGCTGCAGCAGTTATCCGGTTGATGTGTGCTTCCGGAGACATGCTCGGTGTTATGGTGTACTCACCTATTTGTGGTTGCAGGGGTCGAGTCCTAGCTCCTGGCCCCGCCTCTTCACCGGTTGCTACTAGACCCTCTCTCTCCCCGCTCCATGAGCTTTATCAAACCTCGTCTTAAAACTGTGTATGGTTCCTGTGTGTGTGTGTGTGTGTGTGTGTTTGCATTCATTTGTACTCACCAATATGTTTGCACTGATTTGTGGTCACGGGGTTCGAGTCTTACCTCCTGGCTCCGTCTCTCATCTTGCTGCTTTTCTGATTTACTCCTAGCTTCGTGGGCTCTGTCGTAACTTGCTTTGAAACTAGGAAGCCTGCTACCACCACAACTTCCTCATCGAGGTCATTCAATGAGACTGAAGAAATATTTCCTGACATCCCTGTGACTCATCTGTGTCTTTAACTTTTAGCTGTGCTTCTGAGTACCTGTTTCCTGTCTGTCAAATAGCATAATGTTCTTGTCTGCCCTAGGCGTGGGACGGAGTGCTTGGTAATGCAGTCAATGGTGTTTTCGAAGTCAAATGGAGTTAGTGTTTATAGCAGAGATTATACAGAAGTCTGCAGTGTTTTACATCTCGTTCATGAGGAACTTATTTGCGTATTCAATATTTAGGCAGAATAATGGCTCGATGAACATTAAATCATACTGAGATTTGAGTATTTCGCTTATTTTCTCGTTAGTGCGTGTTGCAACTTCTTTAATCAATAACACGATACTAATTATTGTTTTTTGTTTTCGATTTTACCTATGAGAATAAGTATTTTGGAGTTCTCCGTCTTTTATTTGAGGCTTTTTACCAACTCTGCCTCTTGGACGCTCTACGACGCATTAAATTTAACCTCAAAGTTTTCCAGTCTTGTTTCTCGTTCTTCAGATGGTCTGTTGCCTTTGAGAAGCTGTGTTATCTGCAGTCCTCGCCTGTAGAGGGCGCGCCTCTCCCATTATATCCTGCACCTTCTCCTGCATCTTCTCCTGCACCATCTCCTGCACCTTTTTCTGCACCTTCTCATGCACCTTCTCCTGCACCTTCATAAGTGTCTAGTGCCAATGAGCTCGTCCTCTCAAAATACTTCTTCAATTTCTCATTATAATATTGTCTTCCCATCATATTTCGGCAAGTTTACGATTTATTATCTCCCAGTTCATGATCTCATTGGTAAAGTTAAATTTATTCAATATACCCTCGTAATTCAACGTGTTTCTTGATTAGGACTAGTGAGCATGCACGTCGGAGTTTCTATTACGAATAAGTTGTATCTGAGTATACTATCTTCGATATTATTATACTTCAGTTTGATCGTTACCGCTACTTACTGGCACAAAAAGAATTTATTGCAGTCTTAGTTGTTCACTGAAGTGAGACTGCTCATCCAATCTGCCTCCTGAAATTTTATCAGCTATTGCACCTTGTGTTACACTCTTCCACTTCAGAGGTCTTAAACTGACGTCATCAAGCAGTAGAATATGTGGGATCAATTATCTTTAGCTGTTCTTTGAACTGATGGGAATTTGAATCTGTTGGATTATTCTCAAATATAATTAATAAGCAGATTTTGCTGTTCAATTTCAAGCACCAAAACTTCAACTTTATCATTTATTGTGTTAAATAATTACGGTCAAATGGCCTACTCATGGGCATTCTTATTACATGTTTTACCGGTCTCATAATTAGAGATTGTCCAGCAATCTTTCTTGAATCAGGTGATCATGTAAATAAATTTGTAAATTCGTAAATCTGAGTAGCAGGCATAATTTACCAAAAATATTTAAAGAGGCTTATTAAATATTAGGACTCGCCTTTACATACTGATTCACCTGAAGATTCTTTAAAGGAACAACAGACTGGCGTTCTAGAGAGCAGACATACATGTGACATCACCAGCAGCTATCTTGTGTGCTATGTGACTATTACAACCCAGGAATCCAAATGGCCTGTTATCCCGGGTGTAATGGGAGCAAAATAAACACAGCAGAAAAAGTTTAGACATATTATCCTTCACCAATTTAGAACAGCAATATGTACACTATGTACAGTGATAAGTATAGTGCACTCCACGGTAAGCAAGGCAGAAATAGAAGCCACAAGATAGCAGACCTTCTTCAACCAGCTCTAGATGGGAATGACAAGGGCAGACAGGAGAGTGGTACCCACATAACCTCTGCGATTGCCAAAACCACCATCTTATTGGCTAGAACCTGGTCACTAGTTGAACGACGGGGCCCCATCATCAACTCTTAGCAACCTGGTTCGCTGGTTGGGGGAGATAGCCTGTAAATGAGGGTGTGTACATGCGCCGAATAAAGGTTACGTACTCTTTGCATGCCACACCCCCACCCTGAGAAGGCTCAGGATTAGGCTGCCACCTCCCAGTGGTAACCGTGCCGCCATGGCACAAAATAATGGGACCGCCTTTCCTCTCCACCATCCAACTCTTAGATAGAGCTCAGCTTTTCTCGCGACCAAAAGCCAAACCCTAAACTTAGAGTGAGACAGCAGTCAGACAGGCTAGCATAGGTCCAAGATACAGGCAGACGGTAGCCCGCATCCCCTCACTAAAAAAAAAACCCACACCAGGGGATAAAAAAAAGAGCGTGAAAAGGGGTTACCACAAATAACATCCTAACCTAAATAAAAATATTAGACTCTAGATAGAGTCTGCCAGCATATTTTCTTTGCCGGCAATATATTTAATTCTGAGTTAGTATGGTTGCAGTCTTAGCGTCCAGCGCATGAGCCTTGTGTTGTGGTTCTTCATGGCTTGGAGATATACTAGAGGATTGTGATCACTGTAGACTGACCACCTGCGATGTCTGGCCCACATAAACATCGAAATGCTCCAAAGCCAGTACCAGCACGAGGGCTTCTTTTTCAATGGTAGAGTAAGCTCTCTGATGTTGCTGGAACTTGGCTGAAAAGTATGCTACAGGCTGCAACTCCTCATTCTCGTTTTGTAATAGTACTGCCCCAACCCCAGACTCACAAGCATCAACCTGTAATGAAAAAGGTTTGGAGAAGTCTGGAGACAAGAGAATGGGTGCGGTACACAGTATTCTTTTTGCTTTGTCAAAAGCAGTTTGACAATCTGGGGTCCAATTAAAGGGAACTTTGTGACTGGTAAGAGAGGTAAGAGGGGCTACAATATCTGAGAAATTCTTACAGAAACTTCTGTAAAATCCTATCATGCCTAGGAAACGTTGAAGAGATTTCCTTTTATGAGGAACTGGATAATCTTTAATAGAAAGAACTTTAGCAAGTTTAGGTGCAACTTTACCACTACCTACTTCATGGCCTAGAAAAGTGATAGTGGCCTGGCCAAAGGAAGATTTAGATAAATTAACTGTTAAATGGGAACTCTTAAAGGTCTCAAAAAGAGCCTTAAGTCTAAGTAGGTGTTGATCCCAAGTATCAGACACCACAACAATGTCATCTAGGTATGCTGCCGTGCCTTCAAGTCCTTTAATAGCCTGATGTATAAGTTTCTGGAATGAAGAGGGGGAATTTTTCATTCCGAAGGGGGTAACTGTGTATTGATAATGACCTCCTGGAATTACGAAGGCAGAGATTTCCTTCGCCTTATCCGTCAAAGGTACCTGATAGTAGCCTTTAAGGAGATCTAACTTGGACACAAAAGTAGCCTTACCCACAAAGTCAATTACGTCATCCAGACGAGGAAGAGGGTAAGCATCTGTAATTGTGACTTCGTTCACTTTACGGTAGTCTGTACACATACGAAACCCTCCATCAGCCTTCTTCACAAGGATGCACGGTGAAGCCCATGGACTAGATGACTCCTCCACTAAACCATGCTTTAACAAAAATTCTACTTCCTGCTGAAGTAGCCTTTGCTTTTCAGGATTAGCTCTGTAGGGGGAGAGTTTAATTGGTTTAGAGTTTCCCACATCTACATCATGATAACCTAACGTACATTTTTTCGGCACATCCGAAAAAAATATTAGGATATAACTGTAGAAGCTCCGTTAAATTTGTTGCTTGGGTTTCAGATAATCCCTCCATTAAAGGGCTAGGATCCTTGAGGACAGAATTTGAAAGTTTAATATTAATTTCAGAGATAGAGTGCAAAGAGTCAGAGTTGTCCTCAGAGGTAGAGGACAGAGTCATTACTGGGACTTTATCTGGTGTATGGAAATATTTTAATTGATTAATGTGGTAAGTTTTAGTTTTTGAGGTCTTATCAATGGGAGCTACCACATAATTTACATCAGATAATCTACTTACAATCTGCATAGGTCCCGTAAATCTAGCTTTCAAGGTGTGGCCAGGTATAGGTTCCTGCACCAACACCTTGTCTCCTGGATGGAAGGAGCGGAATTGAGCACTTCTGTCATACCTCTGTTTCATCTTACTTTGAGCTGTCTTTAGGTTAGCCTTGGCTAACTGACGTACCACCTGTAACCTTGAAGACGGGTTGTAGAGTGTTGAGCTAACCTCTTCTCCCATCCATCCTTCTTTGAGCACCCGAAGAGGACCTCGTACATTGTGCCCAAAGATCAGCTCAAACGGACTATACCCTGTAGACTCTTGCACCGTCTCTCGTACTGAGAACAGCAACAAAGGTAGTGATTCATCCCAGTCTGTAGGAAAGTGCATGCAAAAAGTTCTCATCATTGTTTTTAATGTCTGATGGAATCTTTACAAGGCGCCTTGGGACTGAGGATGATAGGCAGTGGATAAGTTATGGATTATCCCTAACCTAGTTAATACTTCCCTAAATGCTTTGGCAGTGAAGTTAGTACCTTGATCACTTTGAATAGTTTTAGGAATGCCAAAACAAGAAATGAATTTGGTTAAAGCTCTGAGAATAGCTTTAGTATTAATACTACGCATGGGAATTGCTTCAGGATATCTGGTTACTTTATCCATAATCGTAAATATTGATTTCCAGACTTTGACCTAGGTAGTGGACCTACACAATCTATAATTAAATCTGCAAAAGGTTCTCCATCAGCAGGTATAGGTTGGAGAGGTGCAGGTTTAATGGAATGTCCAGGTTTCCCTACTTGCTGACATTCTCGGCAACACCTAATATGATTCTTCACATCTTTCTTTAATTTTGGCCAATAAAATTCTTTTGTGATTCTATACAAGGTTTTTGTAATTCCTAAGTGACCTCCTAATGAAGTATTATGACCTATATTTAATATTTGAGGTCTGTACTTTGTTGGAACCACTAACCTGTTAAACAATTGCCGGCCCTCTATCTCTTTACCAGTCTCATTGCAGATCAATTAATCGTTTTTAACTTCATACTTGACCGGATGACCCAAAGAGGATTTACCCATGGCTGCCTCAAAAGCGAATTTTAAAGAAGGGTCCTTTCGTTGTTCCTCCCGGAAGGACAGTCCCTTGGGCATGGAAACAGAGACATCTGGCAATCCTGCAACCTGGGAATAGGAAGGCTTGATCGGGGTCTGTTCACTTGATTTACGAGGCTCCGGCCGGTGTGCCTCATAAAACAACGTGGCTATTCCGAGATCGGAGTCGTCCAAGGATAGGTCAACATTCCCTCCAGACAACCCTTGGGATGTTGCCCGAGTTATGGCCAACACCGGAGAAGAATTAATCATTATAGGTTCAGGACACGAACTAACAGTAGTAATGTTATTACCCAGTAATAACATGGCATCTTTCATAGGAAATCCTTTTGAAACACCTACAGTCAAGTACCCAGTGTAATATTTGCACTGTACATAAATTTTATGCTAAGGAACAGAATATATAGCTCCTCCAAATGCTTCCAATAAAACAGAGGAATTCAAGGAAGTGTTCTCTGAAAGGGGTAATATTCCTTCTCTTACAAGTGAGCAATATGCTCCAGTATCTCTAAAGGTCTTTACTTCAATTGTTTCTGAGTTTTCCTGAAGGGAAATAAGACTCTTGCAATAATAAGGGGCCATACCTTTTTCTACTTCTCTCGGGGACATGTTACTAGGGATATTAGAGATTTTCCCAATGGGTTGGGGTTTATGGGGGCAGTTGGGACGGATGTGACCTACTTTGTTGCAGAGGAAGCAGACGACAGGCTTGCCCTTTACTCCCTGCTGACGTTGCAAATGGTGTCGTTCTGGCTGGTGTCTCTCTGGATATTGTTGTCGAGATGCACCATGAGTAGTTTGCCTCTCCGCAGGTGGACCATATGTCGAGAAACGTGGCTCACCAGGTGACTTAGTTGGCTGACGTACACGTTCTCCCTCCGGCTGGCACTTCATTCTCCAAGGTTGACGATCTCTGCTCATGCCAGGCTGTTGAAAAGAGAGACGGGACCGCTCGGACAAGGAGCGGTTAGTTTCGAAGGTATCAGCCAACCTGGCTGCCTCCAATGCAGTGGTTAAGTCACGATCCTGCAGAAAGACTCGAACCTCTGGTCCCACAGACTCCAGCAGGTTATCAGTCAGAATAAGCTGTACCAGCTCCTCAAAGATAGAGACACCACTTGCTTTATACCAGCTGGTAAAAGCTTTGGTTTGCTGTCTCACGAAGTCCACTTGGGATTGACCAAGCTGCCGCCTGCTTAATTTAAAATTCTTTCTATATTTGGCTGGGATACATGTATATGCTCCCAACACTGTGGTCTTCACTACTTGATAATCAGAAAATTCAGCGTCATTTACCAACGATGCCCAATGCTGTTCCGGCCACCTCAAGGCTCGAGCCTGATTTTCGAAGCTTTCGAAAAATTGTTCTGGTTCGGCCTCATTGAAGCGGGGAACAAGCTGTACTGCTTTTTGTAAACTAAAATCATTTACAAAATGCGAAAACTGCCTCCTTTCTCTTTCCCTATCAAATTCTTCCCTTGCGAATGCTCTCTGTTCCCTAGTTTGCTCAAGATTGATTTTTACCAGCTCAAGTGCCAACGACGCTAATTCACCCTGAGACAACCCAGCTGCACTATACTGACCATTTTGCTCCGTAGGTGTATTATCTTCCTCCTGCGAGAACATAGGAGTTTTTGCCCTAGCTCCCGTAGAGGGAGGAGTCTGATGTGCCATCTCTTCTTCTATAAGTTTGTCAGCAATCAGTGAACGCAGTTGCGCAGCTGTGAGAGTGCGTTTGTATTTAATGCCAATGGAACAAGCAATTTGCCAACAACGCTGTAGGGACACAATTTAGGTAGGTTATGCAAAGTATATGCCGACACCAGACGTCTGACTCGTCTAGGTGGTATAAGTTATTCGCTATGCACAGTACGATTGCAGAATACCCCAACGTAACACGTTACTTTGCAGAATACGCTTAGCTATGCACAATACGATTGCAGAATACGCATACAAGCAAAGCCGACTGCAAAATTCTTCACACCGAACAGGCTAGTAACAACTGACACGCAAAATTTGTAAAGCAATGCCAGACAGCTACACTGTTCTAGAAGATTGACCGTAGCGAAGAGAGCACACCGAACAAGCTAGTAGCGAGCTGTTGAACGATCACACAATAGCAAGGCTGACTATAACAGTAACTGACACGCAAAATTTGTAAAGCATAGGCAAAGCTAATGCAATGCCAGACAGCAAGCTGCACAATGTTCCTGCTACGAGCTTCACCCTAAGCTCAACCGTTTCTCTAAGTCCAGCTCCAGCTCTCGGACAGGCTACCCATATTACAACCCAGGATTCCAAATGGCCTGTTATCCCGGGTGTAATGGGAGCAAAATAAACACAGCAGAAAAAGTTTAGACTTATATTATCCTTCACCAATTTAGAACAGCAATATGTACACTATGTACAGTGATAAGTATAGTGCACTCCACGGTAAGCAAGGCAGAAATAGAAGCCACAAGATAGCAGACCGTGCTTCAACCAGCTCTAGATGGGAATGACAAGGGCAGACAGGAGAGTGGTACCCACATAACCTCTGCGATTGCCAAAACCATCTTCTTATTGGCTAGAACCTGGTCACTAGTTGAACGACGGGGCCCCATCATCAACTCTTAGCAACCTGGTTCGCTGGTTGGAGGAGATAGCCTGTAAGTGAGGGTGTGTACATGCGCCGAATAAAGGTTACGTACTCTTTGCATGCCACAGTGACATCACCAGCCACTGTCTTGTGTGCTATGTGACATCACCAGCAGCTGTCTTGTGTGCTATGCGACATCACCAGCAGCTGTCTTGTGTGCTATGTGACATCACCAGCCGCTGTCTTGTGTGCTATGTGACATCAGCAGCTGTCTTGTGTGCTATGTGACATCACCAGCAGCTGTCTTGTGTGCTATGTGACATCAGCAGCTGTTTTGTGTGCTATGTGACATCACCAGCAGCTGTCTTGTGTGCTATGTGACATCACTAGCAGCTGTCTTGTGTGCTATGTGACATCAGCAGCTGTCTTGTGTGCTATGTGACATCACTAGCTATAAAAAAGAATTATTTGGTGTTCTGGTAGCGGGGAGTAAATGATACGTCTTCCGAGGCTTCTTACTTTATTGTTAAGTCGTGGTGGGTACACAGGCTTGTGTGTTGTGCCCATGGCCCGGGCAGGGCCATCCCACGAGAGAGAAAGCTAGTAGTAGGCCTTGTGTCTTCCTGCTAGGCCGCTGTGTGAGTGAGAGAGTGGCAAGGGCCGGCAGGCTGGCGTGCCCACCGAGAGGCCTGGCTACAGAGGGCAACACTTGAGTGGCGCGAAATATGAACTAAGCTGGCAGACAGCATGGGCTGTCTACATAGCAGCTGTCTTGTGTGCTATGTGACATCAATAGCCACTGTCTTGTGTGCTATGTGACATCACTAGCAGCTGTCTTGTGTGCTATGTGACATCACTAGCAGCTGTCCTGTGTGCTATATGACATCACTAGCATCTGTCTTATGTGCTATGTAACATCACCAGCAGCTGTCTTGCGTGCTATGTGACATCACTAGCAGCTGTCTTGTGTGCTATGTGACATCACCAGCAGCTGTCTTGTGTGCTATGTGACATCACTAGCAGCTGTCTTGTGTGCTATGTGACATCACCAGCCACTGTCTTGTGTGCTATGTGACATCAGCCACTGTCTTGTGTGCTATGTGACATCACCAGCCACTGTCTTGTGTGCTACGTGACATCATTAGCATGTCTTGTGTGCTATGTGACATCACTAGCAGCTATCTTGTGTGCTATGTGACATCACAAGCAGCTGTCATGTGTGCTATGTGACATCACTGTCTTGTAAAGAAAGCCATCTATTTCCCTTAAAGCTTTTTTGTTAACCTTTGTCAAAATGTTCAGGACAAGCAAATTTAATTTATATTAGCCACTTAGATAAGGGAAAGTTTTATGTTCACTAAACTATACTCTGTGTGTGTGTGTGTGTGTGTGTGTGTGTGTGTGTCTGTCTGTGTGTGTGTATATATATATATATATATATATATATATATATATATATGAAACGAGTTAAACAAGTTAAGAAAGCCTAGGGAACGAATGGATATGTCAGTTAAAAACAGAGTAGGGGAGTTAGTAGATGGGGAGATGGAGGTTTTGGGTAGATGGCGAGAATATTTTGAGGAACTTCTAAATGTTGACGAACAAAGGGAAGTGGTAATTTCATGCACTGGCCAGGGAGGTATACTATCTTTTAGCAGTGAAGAAGAACAGGATGTGAGTGTGGGGGAGGTACGTGAGGCATTACGTAGAATGAAAGGGGGTAAAGCAGCTGGAACTGACGGAATCATGACAGAAATGTTAAAAGCAGGGGAAGATATAGTGTTGGAGTGGTTGGTATTTTTATTTAATAAATGTATGAAAGAGGGGAAGGTACCTAGGGATTGGCAGAGTGCATGTATAGTCCCTTTATATAAAGGGAATGGGGACAAAAGAGACTGTAAAAATTATAGAGGAATAAGTTTACTGAGTATAAAAGGAAAAGTGCACGGTAGGGTTATTATTGAAAGAATTAGAGGTAAGCCAGAATGTAGGATTGCGGATGAGCAAGGAGGTTTTAGAGTGGGTAGGGGATGTGTAGATCAAGTGTTTACCTTGATACATATATGTGAACAGTATTTAGATAAAGGAAGGGAAGTTTTTATTGTATTTATGGATTTAGAAAAGGCATATGATAAATTGGATAGGGGAGCAATGTGGCAGATGTTGTAAGTATATGGAATAGGTGGTAAGTTACTAAATGCTGTAAAGAGTTTTTATGAGGATAGTGAGGCTTAGATTAGGGTGTGTAGAAGAGAGGGAGACTACTTCCCGGTAAAAGTAGGTCTTACTCAGGGATGTGTAATGTCATCATGGTTGTTTAATATATTTATAGATGGGGTTGTAAAAGAAGTAAATGCTAGGGTGTTCGGGAGAGGGGTGGGATTAAATTATGGGGAATCAAATACAAAATGGTAATTGACACAGTTACTTTTTGCTGATGATACTGTGCTTATGGGAGATTCTAAAGAAAAATTGCAAAGGTTAGTAGACGAGTTTGGGAGTGTGTGTAAAGGTAGAAAGTTGAAAGTGAACATAGAAAAGAGTAAGGTGATGAGGGTATCAAATTATTTTCTTTTGGGGGATTTTCTTTTTTGGGTCACCCTGCCTCGGTGGGAGACGGCCGACCTGTTGAAAATATATGTATATATATATATATATATATATATATATATATATATATATATATATATATATATATATATATATATATATATATATATAAATCAATAACAACACTGCGACTAGCCAAGGACTCGAACCCATGCTGCTTTGGCCTGCGTCATGGTGGGCGAAAACTCCTGACGTCATGAGTTTTCGTCCACCATGAAGCAGGCCAAAGCAGCATGGGTTCGAGTCCTTGGCTAGTCGCAGTGTTGTTATTGATTTATATATATATATATATATATATATATATATAAATGTCAGCTGTGCTGCATCATTTTGATATGTGCTTTAGCACCGACAGGCTGATTGATCAGGCCATCCACCGCGAAACCTAGTCTTGCACTCTGCCGCGGGGGCACTGATTCCGGAAATCGACTCCAGGTTGCAAAGTTGCATCCGATAGTTAATAGGGAAGACGAGGGGCAATCAAATGTAACGTCGAGAATGGCTCCTCTTTTCAATTTCCTCTTGCAGTCAATAAACATTTGCAAGAGGATTCATGAGTTATTCCTCTGAAAATTTAATCTTTTGGCCTTGGAAAGAACGCGGGGGAAAACTGGTGATGGATCAGGATAGAAAATAGATGATTGTGTGTAAGGGAGAGAGAGGAAAGCTTCGACAAGTTGAGATGGAAGGAGGAAATAGGGAAGAAACATAATGGGAAAAGACAGTGTGTGTGTGGATCGCTATTTAAATACATCTTTATGCCTCCCCATTTTCCTTCGTTTTCACCCTATTTCCCCAACTCATCCCACAAATCCCCACCTCGCATTCATTCTTTACCTCCCCCCCCCTCTTCTACCACTCACCATTCCCTTATTCTCCACCATTACCACAACTTCCCTTCACCACCACCATATCATTCCACCCCACATCCCACTTCATCACTACTAACCCATTTTCCCTTCATCACCCCTTCTTCTACCTCTTCAGTACCACCACCACCACCACCATCACCACCTCCAACACAGCCTCAACCACCCCCATTATCCCCTATCTTAACTACCACCACCACAAACCATCCCCCACTACTACTATCTACACAACTTACACTACCACTACCATCGACACTGCTGGCCCCACCGCCACCACCACCACCACCGCTACAACCACCACCACCACCACCGCCACCGCCACCGCCACCACCACCGCCACCACCACCACCACCGCTACAACCACCACCACCACCGCCACCGCCACCGCCACCACCACCACCACCACCACCACCACCACCCACCATCACGCTACCATCACAGCCACCACCACCCACTATCGCCCCTCCATCACACCACACCACCCACCACCACCCATCACCCCCACCACCCCCCACCACCCACCACCACCCAACACCACCCAACACCACCACCACCCACCACTCACCACTCACTATCGCGTCACCCCCATCATCGCGTCACCACCACAACCACCTTCAGCACCACTATCGCGTCACCACAATCATCACCCACCATCACGTCACAACGACCACCACCACAGCCACCACCACCACCCACCACCACCAACACAACCACCACCACCCACTACCACCCACCACCACCACCACCTACCACCACCACCCACACCACCACCCCCACCACCACCACCCACCATCGCGCCACCCCCTCCACCACCACCCACCATCGCGCCACCACCACCCACCACCACCACCACCACCACCACCACCACCACCACCCATTACCACCCCCACCAACACCCACCACCGCCCTCCACCAACACCCACCATCACCCACTACCAGCCATTACCAGCACCCACTACCACCACCCACCACCAGCCACTACCAGCACCCACTACCACCACCATCACCACCACCACCCACCACCACCACCCAGCACCACCACAACCACCACCACAACCACAACCACCACCACAACCACCACCACCACAACCACCACCACCACCACAACCACCACCACAACCACAACCACAACCACCACAACCACAACCAAAACAACCACAACCACCATCATCACCACCACCCACCACCACCATCATCACCACCACCCACCACCACCACAACCACAACCACCACCACAACCACCACCACCACCACCACCACAACCACACCCACCACCACCGCCACAACCATCACCACCACCACCACCACAACCACCACCGCCACAACCATCACCACCACCACCACAACCACCACAACCACCACCACCACCACCACCACCACCACCACCACCACCACCACCACAACCACCACAACCACCACCACCACCACCACAACCATCACCACCACCTCCACCACCTCCACCACCACCACAACCACCACCACCACCACCACCTCCACCACAACCACCACCACCACCACAACCACCACCACCACCACCACCACCACCACCACCATCACCACCACCTCCACCACTACCACCACCACCACCACCATCACCACCACCACCAAAACCACCACCACCACCACCTCCATCACCACCATCACCTCCACCACCACCACCACCACCACCACCTCCACCACCACCTCCACCACCACCACCACCACCACCACCTCCACCACCACCACCACCACCACAACCACCACCACCACCACAACCATCACCACCACCACCACCACCTCCACCACCACCACCACCACCACCACCACCACCTCCACCACCACCACCACGACCACCACCACCACCACCACCACCACCACCACATCCACCACCACCTCCACCACCACCACCTCCACCACCACCACCACCAACACCTATGACAAAAATTTTCAATTAAGCGAAGCCACTAAAAATTTTTAATGTCATGTACCAAAGGCAAAAGCAACTATGCCAGCCTGAGGTATATCCTTAATTAATTTTGAGTTTGCAAATCTCACTTTCTTCGCCTCTCAAAATATATATTATGAGAAAAAATACCATTCACACGAGCGTGTTGGGAGGGAAAAACGTCGCCTTTAATTAAAAATATATTCGACTAACTAAAATGTTGATGAAAACATCGGAAAGTAATGTTTTTTTATGGATGTTGAAGTGGATGTTTGCTACGAAGTGGTACAGCCTGTACATTGTAAGTTCTCCATACTTTACTCTCGTCATAGCGTCCTGCTTATATGTTATGATGAATTGCTATAAGTATTTTATCATCATTCGTGGCCAGGATGACGATTTTATCTCGTATACGGTTCATACTTGTTAATATATGTATGTCGAATGGTAAGATCTCTTTTATTATCTGGGGTTACGGAAAATTTCCAGTGATGTATGTATGTATGTATGTATGTATATATGCATGTATGTATGGTTTATGAAGAAAGGCTGGAACTGAAACAAATAGTCACTGCTTGTTTGGAATTAAGTAACTGCTCGCTTGATTTTCATAACCCCAGGTAAAATTGAAAAAGCTTTCTGTTTTTATCATGTTGGTGGGTATTGCTTACCTCCAGAACTCAGCTCTCGTTAATTAGTCTGTCGGGTTAAAAGACTCACAGGAAGAGGAACTGCTGGTCATAGTTCCTGTCGGCGTCGGTGTCCTGAACATCTCCTACGTTCCCGACTTCTGTCCGCCTGCTGACGGTCTTGGAGGATGTGCCAGAGAGGATGTTTCAGATTTTCTGGCGTACTGGTGAGGCAAAGCTTTTTTTCTTTTAGGCAATTCTTGAATTTAATTATTCTCTTGAGTAGATTTTTGTTTCTCAGGTCACTATGTTGTCCAGCTACATGGACACTCATGTCTCAAGCTGCTGCTGCTGCAAAGTTCATTTGTTGCTATCTTCTGAGATAAGGTAAGAGGCCTTTGAAGGTCTTCTGTTAGTGCATTTACGTGGTTATGCTAAATGAGTACGTTAATTCTTTATATCCAGTTTCGTGTTATACTTAGGTACAATTCCTTGAGTTAGTGAGTGTAGTCGATTTTGTGGTGTCCTGAGCAGTTATCTCGCTATGACATATGAGGTGAAAACAGTGGTTTACCTTCTAGTGTTATAATCCTAGTCCTTGGTAATTGCCGTGTACACCGAGTAAAATATTTTCGACGTACATCATCCATAACCACGTTTATGAATGTAGTCAACAACTGGCTTGGAAGCACTGTAGTTTATTGTCTGAGTTCCTCCGAATCCGGGGTGACTACCATATTGTGCTGGAGGTCGGCAAATCAGGGTAAAGGTAAAAGTCCCAGGGTAAGTTACCGTACATTTAGGGTCGCCCTGGTGCTTCGGATCTCCACGAGCCTCGTGATGGCTAACACTATACTTGAGTCTGTCCTCTGTATGAATGTTTAAAGACTCTAGCAGCAAGAGTTATCAGATTCACATTCTTTCTTATAACCTACTTACATTATGATATCTGATAAACCTTTTATTTTTTTTACATAGCGTAAATAATTGAACATAAGTTTAGCGGTGCGAATATATGGTAAATTAAAAGATAACCTCTGAGGATATACTTTATTTCCCAGTCTCCTGATTGGCTTAGTGACTAATTTTACATGTATTTGGAACAGCCAGGTGCTGCAGGCCTTTGAAAGTACTTGGGTAAAGTGCTTAGTAATCTGTGTTTGTTTCGTGTGACTGGTGTCAATTTTTTTTATACTAGATATTTCAAATGATGCTCCCGATTAGGTTCATCTCTTTGAAACACCCTATACTTCCAGTGTACACTCATCTGTTACTCTGTGTAACTGATGTTGAGGGATACTCCCCTTTCATATACGTTGGAAATTACCGTGTTTCTTTTCGTTCAGGCGGAGCCTGATGGATGGCTTCATTGTACTGATTAGAGGATGTGGTTACCTTAGAATCTTAGTTTTATACTTAAGTCTGCCTCTGCTTCTCTATCAAGTCACGCATCTGCACTACAGGTGGTCCTGAACTGAAATTCTGAGAGGCTGCGAACTAACAGCTGATACGAAGTGGTGATGGTGACTCCTGCACAGTGTCAGCCTAGACCTGCTCGTAATGTTTAGAATTAAGTGTTCCTGAGCTTTGAGACACAGAATAGTGTACACGCTAAGCGATGAGATGATAACTCTCTTCATGAACACGCAAGGTGTTGCCCTTCACATGAAGGTCTGCCCTTGAGATGGTCTGTGTAGTCTCTCGATAATAAGGGCGTGGCTAACTACAGCCAATGCTCTCCTAATTTCAGTTCATAATGACCCCCCGTGATTGCTGCTCTCTCCAGAGGACCATTTTATTTTAAAGAATTGTTAGCCAAGGAGTTTCTTATATACCTTAATTGTTGCTTCTCTTTATATTAAGTATTTTTTCTGTTTTTACTTGCATATTAACTCTTCAAACTGCATAGTTAATTAAACACTACATATTAATACAGTTTTGTTTTTTTTACAATTTAATTCTTCCAATATTTAGTTGAATTTATGTCTATTCTCTAAATAACATGAAAATCTGGGACTCATACGAGTAAAATACATGTTCCGGAACTCAGAAAAAAATTGCTAAAGACTACACCACCATAGGATATTTAATGATTAAATTGCATTACTTTTAATTGTAAGAGTTACTGAACTTTGGTCTTGTTGGCTAAAATGATGATGATGAAATGTTAAATTTTAATTTAAACTAATCATGTTAATTTATCTTTTTTATGGTAAGCTCACGAAACTCTCCTCAGGTCAGAAGTTCTGACCTGAGCTCTGGTGAGCCACTGTTCGTGACCTTGATAAGTAGATTAAATTGATGCCTGGTAATGTTGTAGTAGGTGTTAATGGTAGTGTTGAAGATGTTGATGGTAGTGTTGAAGATGTTGATGGTAGTGTTGAAGATGTTGATGGTAGTGTTGAAGATGTTGATGGTAGTGTTGAAGATGTTGATGGTAGTGTTGAAGATGTTGATGGTAGTGTTGAAGATGTTGATGGTAGTGTTGAAGATGTTGATGGTAGTGTTGAAGATGTTGATGGTAGTGTTGAAGATGTTGATGGTAGTGTTGAAGATGTTGATGGTAGTGTTGAAGATGTTGATGGTAGTGTTGAAGATGTTAATGGATGTGTTGAAGATGTCGATGGTAGTGTTGAAGATGTTGATGGTAGTGTTGAAGATGTTGATGGTAGTGTTGAAGATGTTGATGGTAGTGTTGAAGATGTTGATGGTAGTGTTGAAGATGTTGATGGTAGTGTTGAAGATGTTGATGGTAGTGTTGAAGATGTTGATGGTAGTGTTGAAGATGTTGATGGTAGTGTTGAAGATGTTGATGGTAGTGTTGAAGATGTTGATGGTAGTGTTGAAGATGTTGATGGTAGTGTTGAAGATGTTGATGGTAGTGTTGAAGATGTTGATGGTAGTGTTGAAGATGTTGATGGTAGTGTTGAAGATGTTGATGGTAGTGTTGAAGATGTTGATGGTAGTGTTGAAGATGTTGATGGTAGTGTTGAAGATGTTGATGGTAGTGTTGAAGATGTTAATGGATGTGTTGAAGATGTCGATGGTAGTGTTGAAGATGTTGATGGTAGTGTTGAAGATGTTGATGGTAGTGTTGAAGATGTTGATGGTAGTGTTGAAGATGTTGATGGTAGTGTTGAAGATGTTGATGGTAGTGTTGAAGATGTTGATGGATGTGTTGAAGATGTCGATGGTAGTGTTGAAGATGTTGATGGTAGTGTTGAAGATGTTGATGGTAGTGTTGAAGATGTTGATGGTAGTGTTGAAGATGTTGATGGTAGTGTTGAAGATGTTGATGGTAGTGTTGAAGATGTTGATGGTAGTGTTGAAGATGTTGATGGTAGTGTTGAAGATGTTGATGGTAGTGTTGAAGATGTTGATGGTAGTGTTGAAGATGTTGATGGTAGGTAGTGATTGAAGATGTTGATGGTGTGTTGAAGATGTTGATGGTAGTGTTGAAGATGTTGATGGTAGTGTTGAAGATGTTGATGGTAGTGTTGAAGATGTCGATGGTAGTGTTGAAGATGTTGATGGTAGTGTTGAAGATGTTGATGGTAGTGTTGAAGATGTTGAGTGTTGAAGATGTTGATGGTAGTGTTGAATGGTAGTGTTGAAGATGATGGTAGTGTTGAAGATGTTGATGGTAGTGTTGAAGATGTTGATGGTAGGAAGATGTTGATGGTAGTGTTGAAGATGTTGATGGTAGTGTTGAAGAGAGTGTTGAAGATGTTGATGGATGAAGATGTTGATGGTAGTGTTGAAGATGTTGATGGTAGTGTTGAAGATGTTGATGGTAGTGTTGATGATGAGATGTTGATGGTAGTGTTGAAGATGTTGATGGTAGTGTTGAAGATGTTGATGGTAGTGTTGAAGATGTTGATGGTAGTGTTGAAGATGTTGATGGTAGTGTTGAAGATGTTGATGGTAGTGTTGAAGATGTTGATGGTAGTGTTGAAGATGTTGATGGTAGTGTTGAAGATGTTGATGGTAGTGTTGAAGATGTTGATGGTAGTGTTGAAGATGTTGATGGTAGTGTTGAAGATGTTGATGGTAGTGTTGAAGATGTTGATGGTAGTGTTGAAGATGTTGATGGTAGTGTTGAAGTATGTTGATGGTAGTGTTGAAGATGTTGATGGTAGTGTTGAAGATGTTGATGGTAGTGTTGAAGATGTTGATGGTAGTGTTGAAGATGTTGATGGTAGTGTTGAAGATGTTGATGGTAGTGTTGAAGATGTTGATGGTAGTGTTGAAGATGTTGATGGTAGTGTTGAAGATGTTGATGGTAGTGTTGAAGATGTTGATGGTAGTGTTGAAGATGATGGTAGTGTTGAAGATGTTGATGGTAGTGTTGAAGATGTTGATGGTAGTGTTGAAGATGTTGATGGTAGTGTTGAAGATGTTGATGGTAGTGTTGAAGATGTTGATGGTAGTGTTGAAGATGTTGATGGTAGTGTTGAAGATGTTGATGGTAGTGTTGAAGATGTTGATGGTAGTGTTGAAGATGTTGATGGTAGTGTTGAAGATGATGGTAGTGTTGAAGATGGTGGTAGTGTTGAAGATGTTGATGGTAGTGTTGAAGATGTTGATGGTAGTGTTGAAGATGATGGTAGTGTTGAAGATGATGGTAGTGTTGAAGATGTTGATGGTAGTGTTGAAGATGTTGATGGTAGTGTTGAAGATGTCGATGGTAGTGTTGAAGATGTTGATGGTAGTGTTGAAGATGTTGATGGTAGTGTTGAAGATGATGGTAGTGTTGAAGATGTTGATGGTAGTGTTGAAGATGTTGATGGTAGTGTTGAAGATGTTGATGGTAGTGTTGAAGATGTTGATGGTAGTGTTGAAGATGTTGATGGTAGTGTTGAAGATGTTGATGGTAGTGTTGAAGATGTTGATGGTAGTGTTGAAGATGTTGATGGTAGTGTTGAAGATGTTGATGGTAGTGTTGAAGATGTTGATGGTAGTGTTGAAGATGTTGATGGTAGTGTTGAAGATGATGGTAGTGTTGAAGATAATGGTAGTGTTGAAGATGTTGATGGTAGTGTTGAAGATGTTGATGGTAGTGTTGAAGATGTTGATGGTAGTGTTGAAGATGTTGAGGCTGATGGTGAAGTTAATATTGATGGTAGTAGTGCAGTAAATATTGATGGTAGTGCTGAAGTTGACATTGATGGTAGTGTTGAGGTAGACACTGATGGTAATGTTGCAATAGACACTGATGGTGGTGTTGCAGTAGATATTGATGGTAGTGATGCAGTACATATTGATGGTAGTGTTGCAATAGATATTGATGGTAGTGTTGCAGTAGATATTGATGGTAGTGTTGCAATAGATATTGATGGTAGTGTTGCAATAGATATTGATGGTAGTGTTGCAGTAGATATTGATGGTAGTGTTGCAATAGATATTGATGGTAGTGTTGCAGTAGATATTGATGGTCGTGTTGCAATAGATATTGATGGTCGTGTTGCAATAGATATTGATGATAGTGTTGAAGTAGACGTTGCAGTTGATGTTGAGGAAGACAAAACTCGGTATTAATTTCTTAACTTTAGGTAACGTGGTTGATGCTCATTCCTTCTTTCCATCCATCCTTCCTTCCTTCCATCCATCCTTTCCTCTTCCTTCTTTCCTTTCTTCACTCTTTTTCCCTCTTCAGCTATTCCTTACTTCCTTCCCCAGAACATTCTTTCAGTCCTTTGTTCCTTTTTTTCGTTCCTTTATTACTCTCATCCACTAATTCTTCCTTCCATCATTCTTTCCTTCCTACATTTCTCCCGTTCCTCCTTCCACCATTCGCTATTTCATTCCCTTCTTCCTTCCTTCCTTAATCCCATCCCTGGAGGTAGCAATAAAGCCATGATAATTATCATGATAATCATTTGGCGTTACCTGTCCAATTAACTAATGGCTTTTCTAATGAGGTTTAAATTTGATGACCAACAGTAAGGCTTGATAAAGGCTCTTATTAAGAAAATTTATTATATTTTAATTTGAAAAAATATTATGGTGTCATGAGAACAATATAGAAGTTTCCATGGTTGTCTCCTCACCTGACCTAGACTGTCTCCTCACCTGACCTTGACTGTATCCTCACCTGACCTTGACTGTCTCCTCACCTGACCTTGACAGTCTCCTCACCTGACCTTGACTGTATCCTCACCTGACCTTGACTGTATCCTCACCTGACCTTGACTGTATCCTCACCTGACCTTGACTGTATCCTCACCTGACCTTGACTGTATCCTCACCTGACCTTGACTGTATCCTCACCTGACCTTGACTGTATCCTCACCTGACCTTGACTGTATCCTCACCTGACCTTGACTGTATCCTCACCTGACCTTGACTGTCTCCTCACCTGACCTTGACAGTCTCCTCACCTGACCTTGACAGTCTCCTCACCTGACCTTGACAGTCTCCTCACCTGACCTTGACAGTCTCCTCACCTGACCTTGACAGTCTCCTCACCTGACCTTGACAGTCTCCTCACCTGACCTTGACAGTCTCCTCACCTGACCTTGACAGTCTCCTCACCTGACCTTGACAGTCTCCTCACCTGACCTTGACAGTCTCCTCATCTGACCTTGACAGTCTCCTCACCTGACCTTGACTGTCTCCTCACCTGACCTTGACAGTCTCCTCACCTGACCTTGACAGTCTCCTCACCTGACCTTGACAGTCTCCTCACCTGACCTTGACAGTCTCCTCACCTGACCTTGACAGTCTCCTCACCTGACCTTGACAGTCTCCTCACCTGACCTTGACAGTCTCCTCACCTGACCTTGACAGCCTCCTCACCTGACCTTGACAGTCTCCTGACCTGACCTTGACAGTCTCCTAACCTGACCTTGACAGTCTCCTCACCTGACCTTGACAGTCTCCTCACCTGACCTTGACAGTCTCCTCACCTGACCTTGACAGTCTCCTCACCTGACCTTGACAGTCTCCTCACCTGACCTTGACAGTCTCCTCTTATAATATTTATTATATTTTTGGGTTAGTTTTTAACTATTTATTAATTTGTTTTTATCTAATTATTGAGGCATTATTATGCCTTCATTGTTTCATTATTATAGATAAATTTTTTTTTTTTATATGTAGTCTTTTATGCTTCGATATAAAAAATTAATTGCATTTTAAATAAACCTCCATTATTATTATTATTATTATTATTATTATTATTATTATTATTATTATTATTATTATTATCTATTATGGGGGTCTCGGGTACGAGAGAAAATGTATCATGTATTTTGTATTTCGTTTTGTTAGGATGTCTAATTAGTTAACAAAATTGTGATTGCCTCACTCAGTCATAATTTTCATTCACAATTATGTGGGTGTTAGTCAACTGTTGTGGGTGTTAGTCGACTGTTGTGGGTGTTAGTCGACTGTTGTGGGTGTTAGTCGACTGTTGTGGGTGTTAGTCGACTGTTATTGGCGTTAATCGAATTGATGTTAGTCGAGTGTTGTGGTGTTAATCGACTGTTGTAGGTGTTAGTCGAGGCAAGAAAACAATTGTTTACATTGAAAGGTAGACAAATTGATTGTGTGCCTCATACCCAAGCTTCTCTCATTCAGTATATCAGAAGGGTCGGCTACGAGGGCTGGTCATCGTTGCCTTGGAATGATAATCGATGCTACGTCCCGCGCTCAGTGAACGGAGCTACAAAAGCCAGTAAGGAACTTATAAGATTTTGCTGAGTTCGGCACGCTGCTCTTTACAACACCGCTGTTTGTGTAGATGGTGCTTTTAGTACTGACTGAAAAAAAACTATCCAGTCTTCGTTCGCTCGCGTAGCCCTCCGAACGTAGATCCACTTTTTTAACATAAGAAAGCACGTAAACTTGAACATAGATCTACGTTCGGAGCTCTACGCGAGCAAACGTAGATCTACGTTTGGACAGTTTAAGGGCTAAGAAATATTTGCAGAATCTAGGGCAAAAATCACATCCAGTATTGGGTCCCAGCTTAAACGAGATGGGACTTACACAGACGACAGCATAAAAATGAACGAGATATCAACTCAGCGTCTAGTGAGCCATTAATCAGATCAAGAGTCAACAATCTCAATGATTATTTTTATAACCGAGACTAAAAATTTGGTTAATTCAAGAATTTCTGATAAAATCCTAACACAGAACTTTTGAAACAGCAATAAATAACATGCCCGGCACCCATGCACTCTGCCCCAGGCCCAGACTCGTGGAACTCCGTGTTCATCAAGAACTGCAAGAATCCTCTTCTAGGTACCTTAAATATTTTATGGAGAGGGAGCATAGGCACAGGGATCATCACACAGCCACTAAAAAGCAACGGATATAGCCCCACTGCACAAAGGTGGCAGTAAAGCAATTACAAAGAATTACAGACCAATGGCAATAACGTCCCACTTCATAAAAATCTTAAAAAGGGTTCTAAGAAGCAAGATCGCTATCCACTTGGATACCCAACAATTGCACAACTCAGGGCAGCATGGGTTTAGAGCAGGTCGCTCCTGCCTCCCACAACTACTGGATTACTATGGCATGGTCTTGGATGCCCTGGAGGACAAACAAAATGCAGATGTAGTATATATAGACTTTGTGAAAGCCTTCGACAAGTGCGATCATGGTGTAATAACACAAAAAATGCGTGATAAAGGAATAACAGGAAAAGTGGGTAGATGGGTCTATAATTTCCTAACAAATTGAACACAAAGAGTAATAGCAAACAGAGTACAGTGGTGGCTACAGTGAAACGCTCTGTTCCACATGGTACAGTACTCGTTCCCATCCTTTTCTTCATCCTCATGTCTGACATAGACAGAGATGTAAACCACAGCGAACTGTCCTTTGCTGATGGTACCAGGACTCGCGAAATCGTAATGACACGAATACGAACCATACCACTGGTACTGCAAATCTCCAGGCGGACATTAACCAAGTCTTTAAATAAACCTCAGAAAATAATATGAAGTTTAATGACGACAAATTTAAACTACTTCGCTAAGGAAAACTTGAGGAAATAAAAACGAGTTTAAAGTATAAAACAAATTCCAACCGCACAATAGAGCGAAAAACTAATGTGAAGGACCTTGGAGTAATAATGTTAGAAAATTTCACTTTCAAAGATCACAACAATATCTGTACCATATCAATAAAAAAGGATAGGATGGATAGTGAAAGCCTTCAAATCTAGCGATGCCAAGCCGATGATGAATCCTTTCAAATCGCTTGTTCTCTCTAGGGTGGAATAATGCTGTGCACTAACGGCACCTTTCAAGGCAAGCGAAATAGCAGGCCTGGGGAATGAAGAGAGAATTTTCACTGCACGTATAAGTAATATAAAGCATCTAAATTACTGGGAACATCTGAGGTCCCTTGACCTGTACTCCTTGGAATGCAGGGGAGAAAGATACATGATAATATACACTCGGAAAATCTTAGAGGGACTAGTCCCAAATCAGCACACAGAATTATTCTCCACGATAGCAGTAGACACGGTAGGCGGTGCAACATCACCCCAGTGAAAAGAAAGGGGCTCCATGAGTACCCTGAGAAAAAATGGTAAAAACTGGTGAGTACGCTAAGAGATAACATAATAAGTGTCAGGGACCCAAAACTGTTCAACTGCCTCCCAGCGTACATAAGGGGGATTAACAATAGACCCCTGGCTGTCTTCGAGAGAGAGCTGGACAGGCACCAGCCGGGCTGTGGTCCGCACGTCGGTTTACTTGCTGCTGACAGGGGGGCGTTGACCTCCGGAACACCTTCCAGGTCTACCCCAAGTAAGGTAACTTATTTATTTTGTGATAGCCTGGTTTCATTATAAAAATAATGAAAAGGTCTTTTTTCCTTTATTTTTTACATTATACTAAATTTTGCTACGACTCACAGTTGACGAAATATTACTTTTGAGAGAGCAAATGTAAAATAGCTCTACAGCTAGAAATATTTATTCGCGGAAATTCTTAAGCAGTTCCTAGTTACTTGCTTTAATCACGGAAAGAATGTATTAATGGGTATTTAAATGCAAATAAATAAATGCATATATAAATGAAGCTTAACACCATCGCGTACATTTTTATTCAGGCAGCTTGATCATAGAAAACGTATTCATGCTTTGGGAGTTAGACTGATCAGGATAAAGCTTTGCCAGGAAGCTTGATGACTACTGAAGGTTCGCCAGGATGCTGCTCCCATCTCAGGCAGCATGACTTTAACTAACTCAAGCTTGCTCTGGCAAATTAAATATTACAAATATGTTCTCGTGTGTCAGGTCATGAAGCCTGAGAAACACTCGCGTGAATCAGCTAAGAATCACAAGCTTGGCCAGGAAGCTACAGTCTAACAAATAGACTAGTTCACCAGCTAGGGCCATGAACCTTAACATTCACTCTACTGTAACATTTTGACCAAATGACTTAGCAAATATATACTTTATCAGGCATCTGAAAATACATAAGCACACAGACATACCCAAACTGTCAGACTGCTTAACAAATACATAGACAACTTAGCAAACAAACACTTGACCAGGCAACTTAACACACTTGACCAGGCAACTTAAGACACTCTCCATTAAATGTCATTTGTGTTTCCTCATTTGCATAAAGGATATATTAATTATTTCTGCAATTAAGTTCTCTCCATCAGTTCGAAGTTAAATGTGTACATAACTGTGTGTACTCGCCTAGTTGTGGTCGCTACTGGGTCACTCTCCCTGAACCATGAACTTTATCATACCTCTGCTTAAAGCTATGAATGGATCCTGCCTCCACTACATCGCTTCCCAAACTATTTCACTTCCTGACTTCCTGTGTGTGTGTGTGTGTGTGTGTGTGTGTGTGTGTGTGTGTGTGTGTGTGTGTGTGTGTGTACTCACCTATATGTGTGGTTGTAGGGGTCGATTCATAGCTTCTGGACCCGCCTCTTCGCTAGTTGCTACTAGGTCCACTGTCTCCCTACTTCAAGAGCTTTATCGTACGTCTCCAGATTACTCCACACTTCCTAACATCCCTATGACTCATCTGAATTTTCAACTTCCAGTTGTGTCCCCTTGTTCCTGAAATATTCTGTCCATGTCCACAATGTCAATTCCTCTCGGTATTTTATACATAGTTATCATGTCTCCTTAACCCTCCTGTCCTCCTGTCCTCATAGGACATACCACTTAGCTCCGGGACTAGTATTGTTTCAAACTTTTTGCACCTTCTCCAATTTCTTGACGTGTTTTATTAGGTGTGGTTTCCATAATGGTGTTGCATACTTTAATATGGGCTTGACTTACACGGTTTATAGTGTCGTAAAGGCTATTTTTAGGTTTACCAGGCGCCCATATGCTGTGGAAGATATTTGGTTAATAGACACCTCAGGCGAGGTGCTCGGTATGATGCTCACCCCAAGATCCTTTTCCTCAAGTTAGCTTTGCAGCCTTTGACCCTCTCCCTCCTAACTTGTGCTCTGTCTGCGGTGTTTTTTGTCCTTCCCCATGCTTCATGACTTTGTACTTGGTGGGGTTCAACTCCAGAAGCCATTTGTCAGACCAGGCTTTCAGCCTGTCCAGATCCCCTTGTAGGCTTACCCGGTCCTCGTCCACTTGAATTCTCTTCATAACTTCGCATCATCTGCGAATGAGCTCATCTTCCTATTAGTTGGCGCTGAGGTCGAATCTCAGCTCCTGGCCCCGCCTCTTACAATTGCCGCTACTGTGTCTATTCTCTCTTGCCTCTGTTATCTTATCTTACCTATTCTTCAAGCTGTGTATTGCCATTGCGTTTCCCACTTCATATTCTAAATCATTTTCACTTTCTGATTACTTTGAGGCAGGAGAAATACTTTTTGAGATCCCAGTGACACACATGTGTTTTTAATTTCCTATCTACCATCTTGTGCCTCTCAAAGAGCATCTCTCTGTTCACCCTCTTAATTCCTACGATTATCAAGCCACCTTTGGTCCTTTTCTCCCTTAATGTTATCCATACCCCTCACCTCCGGGAATGATCTCACAGCAAAATTTCTGCACATTTTCCAGTTTCTTGACATGCCTGGTCAGTTATGAGATACGTGCTGGTGTTGCATATTCCAGATTCTGCCTTGTTTTTGGTATCATTGTGTTCTCTGCTTTCCTGCATTTTCTGGGTAAATATTCCATCATCTTACTGTTTTTTTTCCTCTCCATGTTTATTTTCATAAGGTACTTGAAACTCAGTGAATACTAGACCTGTCTTGATGGTTCATCTCTCTCTCTTTCTCTCTCTCTCTCTCTCTCTCTCTCTCTCTCTCTCTCTCTCTCTCTCTCTCTCTCTCTCTCTCTCTCTCTCTCTCTGTATTCCAGACATGTTAGTTCATAAAAGTTTTCATTACCAAAATCATCTTAACTCTTCAATTTTTTTTGTCATCGTGTGACTCCCATTCGTCCCAGTCACTTTTCTTGTAGGAAAAATTTCTAACAGATGGCTTGCACTTTCCTTGCTTCCTGTTTGATGTCCACCGTCACTCTGGTGTTGTTGTTTTTGTTGTATTTCTGTTATGGTCTCCAGTACTTTAGTTCTGCATCACTGCTGTTACCGCCCTGCGTCCTTCAGTGTATCTTCCATATAATCATTTGAATCCCTTCTGTTTATTTCTCTCATCTCCTCGAAGCTCAACTTGTTTTTCATTAATAGTGGTACTCCAGCCTCTTCTCTGTTCACTCTACTCCTCCTCAGAATTTGATATCCTACTAGGAAAATCGCATCTGTTTTCATTTTGTGTATCTTGTCTCTGTAGGAGCTACAATGTCTTTTGTTGTCCCTGCTATTTGCTCATTCTATTTATCACACTTTTTTTTATTCCACACTTTTTATACCATAATTTCAATCCCCTTTCTCCTGTACCCCAGTTCTTAGTGGCCTGGTTACCTGATCCTACTCCATAGCTCATAGGGATAGGAAAGAGGTGAGAAGTGGAGATTTATATAAGGAGTTGTTGTGGGATAGGTTCTTGTGCTGGAAGGGGACGAAATTGTGGATGTGTTGTGAGAGAGAACGGGAGGAAGTGCGTGGCTATTTTGAGATACTGTATTTCAATAGGAAGGTGAGTTGGGGCTTCAGCTGGATATGCTGGAAGTTTTGCATCAAGTAACCTCAGAGGATGTGATTTTGCTCCTGTTATTTCCTGTTATTTCTTCCCGTGTTCATCTGTGTTTTATTCTCTTCTCAGCTATTCTCTCTCCTATTCCGTTCTCTCCAGATCCAGATACACATGTCAGTATCTTTCCTTCTGCCCTTACCGTAGTTTTAGTCTCATAATCCTGGCCCGTCCTATTTCTGTCGCAAAGGTGAGTTTGAGTGAATGTATTTTCCCCCGTAAGTGCCTTCTGATTCTCGAAAAAATTATCACATACTGTACTTCGTCATATCCCAAATGTCTTGTCAACCCATCTTTTCTGCATGTCCTACCATCGGCTTTATGAGGACCATGAATCATGGGCGACCTCTTTCATCTTCCTCGGTGATTCTCCGTCCAAATTATTTTGTCGGTAGTTAATAGTCTTTTTGATGCTCCTTCTGTCACCTTACGCAATTTCTGGCTGCACGTGAGCATTTTGGCAAAGGTTCTCTTTTTCTCCATCTTTCCTAACTTGTGTCTCCCGTTCTGTAATATAGATGTTTTCTTTACCACGATTTCATGATTAATTAAATACAAAGGTTTGATGAGGGCTTTATACTGGAACCAGTGCAATAATAGCTGTGTTGCAGCATCTGAAGACAACACAAACAGATGGTATTTTTTCATCTCAAAGCCGACTTGTTATATAGAATTGGTGTGGTGTTGAAGGGCACTGTATATCTAAACACCTGCTTGCCTGGGTGTTTAGATATGCACCCACTCGAGTCTTCATATCAGCTATGAGGCATAAAATGTTTGTTGATATACCATTACTTCTCTCCATTGGCTCCACTACAAAAAGCTCCATTTTCATGTCTCTGCATTAGATTGTTAAAGCCTCTAGTGGAGGATGTTGGAACAGTAAAGATTCCCAGGTGTTGTACATGTGTCTTATTCATCATTCATGGAATCGTATTACCTTTGCTCAATGCCTGTCTCACACATCAAAATTATGAAACCTCGATTGGTAAATTTCTGGTCCATCTAATGGGCCTGAGCAACTTCCACTATTGAGCTCCACTTAGATGTTACCAAGTTTACTACTTTTGTATCCCTCTACTTCCCCTTGATCCACTATAAAAGTCTAGAACATTGGGCAGAGAGGCTTGTGCTGGGGACATTATTTCATTCGGCGTGCATCACAGCAGTCACACATCCTGCGTTCCATCACTAATCAGTTGACAGCTCAGTTGCTTTTGACAGCTTAGGTGTAGGGGCTCCCCACCCATTTTCAAAATAACTGCCGCTAAGGTTAACCAGAATGAGGGGCGGACTCCAAGCTAGATAACTCTGCAACCAACCTTCTTCTTGAGGTCAATTCCTCATCTGCTCTCAGCTGATCAGTGTAGAGTTCTAATTTTATAATGGATATAACCTGTAGCCAGCGAGAGTTGCTCTCACTGCTCTCTTCTTTGTCACACTGTATATATTACGGCATCTGCCGCAGACTGATGCACATACTACAAATAATACTGGTAGGTGGAATATATTGAATGCTTTGTCCTAAATATTTCCTCATTTCTTGTTTAATTGGTCCTTACCGCTGTTCTGTCTCTACGGCCAGGTGCCAGAGTCCCGTACCTGTGTACAAAATACGCAGGTATCTAATGAACGAGACTATGGCTGTCTCCCACAGAGATATCGTGACCCAACAAGGAAAAAAACACTTTCACAGTTACTCACTCGATCACTGTCATGCCAGAGGAGCACCGACGTCACAGTCCAGATAACTCTCCATACCGCAGCATTCCACATAGTCCTTCAGAGTACAGGCACTGTATATTCATACATTCAAATATACATACATAAGTACATACATATATGAATACATACATATATGAATACTTACATATACGAATACATACATTCATACATATATACATACATACATTCATACATATATACATACATACACAGATTCCAGGTCTGGAGTAACTGTAATTTAGGCTGAATGTAATTAATAAATTTATTAAATGTAATATTAATTGAAATTAAACTTTGAAATTAAAAATAAACTGTAACTTTAATTGACAACAGTCACTTGCAGTTAGGCGTTTAAATTACACCATAAAACTGGAGCACTTTGACAGGTTAATGGCAACATGAAAGTACACGTAACACGGTACATATATATACATTCTGATGTGACTCTCATTGTTTTGGGTCACGTCATGTACTTGTACTGCCGAGAATAATGTTTTCATGCCCATGTTTGGTGCCCCGTGGCCTGGTAGCAAGAGCTCTCGCTTCACACGGTGAGGGTCCGGGTTCGATTCCCGTCGAAGGGGTGGAAGCATCAGACGTGTTTCCTTACACCTGTTGTTCGTGTTCACCCATCAGTAAATGGGTACCTGGGTGTTAGTGGACTGGTGTGGGTCGCATCCTGGGACAGAACTGACCTACTTTGCCCGAAATGCTCAGCATAACAAGCATCTTTGTATATAGTAGTATGTCAGCTATGGTCTGTATACCTTGTACATGTACTGGTAGTAAATAAAGATATTATTATTATTATTATTATTATTATTATTATTATTATTATTATTATTATTATTATTATTATTATTATCATTGGTTGTGTTGTGTAACTGGGCTACTCAGAGTCCAAACTTATTGACGAATGGACACAATGTTCCCTGAAAAATATGTAAATTATATTTGTTATGCATCATAAGTTTTTCTTTTTTGTGATTTAAATAAACAACATATTGAAAATGCCTTGAGGATTGATGAAACAGGAAGCCACTGATTATGGATTCTAGAATGAATAAGTATTCACGGGTTTCGTGATCAAATCTGCTTCAGTAACGTCTCTGGAAGAGTTATGAGGAGAAATCATTTCTTGAGATGTTTTAAAAGTTTGGTAATAAGTATATGCTCAATATCTTAAGATATTTTTGTATTATTTTATGCAGTTTCATGAGAGTATAGAACAAGAAAAGGCAAAAGAGGCTCCAGAAAATGGGGTTACCGCATCGTTAATGTTATTTCTTCTGTTAAATTATATTCCCCACCACTCTTACGTGAGTGATATTGTTCAGCAACATTGTCTGATTCCTGAATATTAAGTTACGGTGAATAGGGAAAGCTAGCAATGCAACAGTATGTTGGTACAGAATGTTATGACCGTCACATCAGAGTTTTGGTTCGAGTTTAAATTAGTGTTTATAGGCACGATTTTTAGTACCACTGCAGTTTCAAGAGATAATTGAGTTTTAGCTGACTGTTAAGGTATGGCTGGTTTGTATTTAGCAGTAGACGTGATTACTCCTTTTGTTGCAGGAGCTGTGATACGCTATTTTACACGTAACAATAACCACTGATGCTTCTTTTCGACTTGCCTGTATAAATACTGTAGTATTATATATTCCTGAAGAGATACTTAAGATTGTGTTGTTTAAAATAAGATATTTTTGTAATATGTATTATGAGAAATAAGAATCAATCGACATTTTAAAAGAGAAGAACAAAAGTAATAATTAAATTAATCTAATTATGTAATGCGTTATTTTTTATGTCTGTGGGATTGTTGATTTTGTATTCTCTCTCTCTCTCTCTCTCTCTCTCTCTCTCTCTCTCTCTCTCTCTCTCTCTCTCTCTCTCTCTCTCTCTCTCTTTTTACACAGCGTTTGACAAGGTTAGGTTAAGGATCCCTAGCTTTATTGACAAGCTATTTACAGGTTAAGGATTCCTAACTTTATTGACAAGCTAAGAGCTGTTACCTACATCAGCTCATTTGAAAGCATTTTTATTGTTATGAGACATACAAGTAGGGAACAGGATGAAGTTGGAGCCATCTGTGGGCCAGCATTTTCATTTGATCAACTGGCTTTATCTCGTTGACATCATTATGCTGTACGAATGTGTTCCATACTCGAGTCATCCTGGGTATATGTGATCTCAGATGGAGTGATGTTCTGGAGAAGGGTACAGCCAGAGTGAAGTTGCTGCTTTCTGCCCGTCTTGTGGCATAAAACCTTGTTTCACGCTGTCCTCGAAGTGGATCCAAGTGTGGTACTTTGACAATATTGGCCTTGTACATAACAGTAAGGCCACCCACATCCCTCCTGTGTTGAAGGCTCTGCTGAAATGACAGATCTATCCAGGATGGGTCCAGGCAAGAGATGAGACGTCTTGCTCTGTTATCTACTCTGTCAAGCAGTCGCAGATGAGAGGGGGGGGGCAGGCAAACCAAGAAAGTGGAGCATACTCAAGGGGTGAGCGTACTTGTGCCTCGTACAGAATCTTGCAACCCCTACTGTCAAACAGATGCGAGATACGGCGAAGTGCTGTAAGCTTCCTGGCTGCCTTGTTTGCAAGATTTTCAACATGGTTCTTCATGGTTAGTTTGGAGTCAAATTTCACCCCAAGGATATCAACTTCTTCTCCAGGTGCCAACACCCTTCCATTCATCCTTACTACTGCACCAGCATTACCATCATGGTGCCTAGAGACCATCATCATTTGCGTTTTCTCAGGTGCAAATGTTACTTGCCATCTATTTCCCCAAGCTGATATAGCTCTTAGCTGGTGATTGATGTAGCTTAGAGCAGCTGGCATTTCTACTCTTTGATAAGTGAATGTCAGTGTAGAGTCATCTGCATATGCATTGGATTCTGGGATGAGATGAAGAAGGTCGTTGAAGTAGACATTCCATAACAATGGTCCCAGCACGCTTCTTTGTCGAACACTTGCCCCAATAGGATGTCTTGCTGATTCCGTTCCATTGAGAACTACACTTAGAGATCTACCATGAAGGTAATCACTGAGGAGACATAGCGTAGAGCCTGCAATTCCCAGTGGTTGAAGTTTTGCTAAGAGTGCCACACCCGGTCGAAAGCGCCAGCAATGTCCAGTGCTACCACACAGCTGACTTTGGATTCATCCAGTTACTGGTGCCACTTAGTAGAGAGGTTTAACAACAGATCAGCAACAGAGTCACCTTTCCTAAAGCCATATTGACGGTCACAAAGCAGTGAGTGGTAGTCAAAAAACTCTGTTATTTGTTTTGAGATTATTGTCTCAAGGATCTTACCAGTGATTGACAGGAGTGACACTGGTCTGTAGTTGCTGATTTCTGCTCTGCTCTTCTTTTCGTGAACAGGGACTACATTTGCCTCTTTCCACAGAGAGGGCCATTTACACTGTACTAGGCAGTGCTGAAAAATGCGAGTTAGAGGTGCTGCTAGCTGGTCTGCCCATCTTCTCAGCAATCTTTGGCTCAACTTGTCTGGGCCCACAGCCTTTTCTTGGTCAAGCGATTTAAGAAGGAAATGCACCTCCTCCTGCCTTATTGCCACCACTGGCAGTTTTGACACAGTTCTTGCAGCTAGCCAAGGAGGGTCCCTTGCTGGATCAGGAACTTGAATTTTAGTAGCAAAGTGTTCAGCGAAGAGGTCCGCCTTCTCTTGACTACTAGTAGAGGTGGTCCCATCCTGTCGATTTAGAGGTGGAATGAGTTCATCTGGCAGATAACCCTGTCTGTCCTTGACCAGGGACCACCAGGTTTTGGAGCCTACCCTACCTGATGCTAGCTTTTCTCTCTCTCTCTCTCTCTCTCTCTCTCTCTCTCTCTCTCTCTCTCTCTCTCTCTCTCTCTCTCTCTCTCTCTCTCTCTCTCTCTCTCTCTCTCTCTCTTCGTATTTGTGTACACATCTCTCTCTCTCTCTCTCTCTCTCTCTCTCTCTCGTCTTGTGAACATGGTTGACCACAATTGCTACTGTTTCTTCTGGGTAGATATTTATGGTTAGTTTATATACTCTTTGCCCTGTGGAATAACATGTTATATTCGAGTTCTGATGTGTTTGATGTACATATTTCGTTTGAAATATAAATTATGTTTTTGGTATAAATGAATTTTGTATTAGCCTCTTTCTGGGTTGATTGGAAAAATTTTGATATGGTGTGTTTTGAAAATGACTCTTAGCCTTTGTTAATGAATAGTAATGTTGATGCTGATACTTGTACTGTATAACTTGACTCACGAAATCGTAATGACACGATTGCCAAATCATACCACGGGTGGGGTTAGAACCCGCGTTAGCCACTGGCCCAGTGGCTAACGCGTCGGTCTGGAGTTTCATGACTCTCTAATCGCGGATTTAAACCCCACCAGTGGTATGGTTAGGTGAAACTAACGAGCTCAAAAAAGATGGTTACGGTCCCTCACATTTTATCAGGTCTGAGAAGATGAAACGGTAAGCCAGTACACAGAAATGTAACACATAAGTTCAGTCAACTGTGGATTGTACCTGTGAGAGTCTCATGCTTCTTATATACACCGTAAAGCCGTAAAGTCTGAATAAAATTATTTAAAAAAAAAGTTAATTAATGAGATAATTGTTCAACATCTGGGTATCTCTGTCTTGAAACGTTTCGCCAGCCAGTGGTTCCTTCAGTCCAATACAGAGAAGAACGGTGGAAAACGAGGAGGAGTTTGAGGTAATCAGTCGCTCTGCCTGGAGTCCATCAATCTTTATAAAAAGTACAGCTTATTAGTGGAGATGGGTATTATAAACTGAAGACAAATAAATTGGAGCAGTGGTAGGTGGAGTCACCATTGGAAAAATCCACTAGTGGAAGCAGGTCGTTCCTATACATTAGGAATTACAATTAAAGATGACCAAATCAGTTCTGAAAGGACCCGAGCATGTCAGCAGGACAGTAGATTTGCCTAGGGGTAGAGAGGATAAAAACAAAAATATAACTTTAATGGAGACTGCAGCGCTAAATGACGCTTGGCCGGTTCTTAATCCATTAAATGAGTCACTGGAACAGTGGAAGGAGAGAAAAAAGGCCATCATCTCAATAACTAGATCCTGTCGGTACTGTATACCATGTATATACAACTAGATCAGTAATTATTGTTCTTCAGCAATACATGCAACATTTACTAGATCCTGACCTGTCCTTCATGAAGCAGTGAAACGATGACTTAATCTATGTTTGGAGATGAGAAGTTTACTTGGAACAGGAGCCTTGTTGCAAGGAAATCTGTCAATGACGAAACACTGTGAAATGGTCCAAAAAGATGAGTCATCTGAGTCTAAGCTATAATTCACCTAATAGGCCTCATCCTTTTCTCGTTCATGCCCTCTTCAGCCTGAGGAGAAAATTACTATTGCGACCCCTGAATGGGTCACAATGTATATAATGTATTACCTGTTCATATAATTTTATATTGTTTATATTTGCGATATTAGCTAAATTGTAAATATATTGATTTATGTTATTATTTGACTTAGTTATATTATTAGGTAGGATGTAACATTTATATATTATTCAGTGCTCATAGTTTGAGTGTTAAATAGCTGACGGCCTTGTCTAACAAGCGTTTCGCTCGTTACACTGCTCGCTTCTGTGTTGCTGGGCAGCAGCAGCACAGAGTTACGTGATCAGGGAGGGTGATCACACCTCGCCTGTAGTAGTCTGCCTGGCCTGCGCTTATGATTGTCGGTTTGACATTGCTTCTAGCAAGGCGGCCTATCCAACTCTCCCTTGATGGCCCTTATTGGAAGATCGTCGTTTTCTTGTTGTTGGTTCTGTGTAACTCTGTTCACAGAACATACTCTAGACTTAGTGATTTTCGACGTTGTACTGAGGTTGTGTGTTGCATAGACACTCTGAGAAACTCAGGTCCTGAGCTGTAGCTTCTGACCTAGATTGTACTGGTATCTGTGTACTGTCACAGTCGGGGATTTTCTTATGCTGAACTTAGATTCAGTAGTATGGGAGTTTTGTGACTTTTGTGGAGGATCTGCAGATGGTCCCTGCTTGGTGTCGTTATATTATCTCCTTGTTCCTAATTCTGTGTTGCTGTTGCTTGTAATATTGTTGTTCGGCTTAATAGTAGCTTTATTGTTCAAGCAAGCTGTTCTGATTGCCAGGTTGGTCAAGAAGTTAGTTTATGTGAGGACTTTTAGTCAGTCACTGGTTAAGTCTAGTCGAGTTTTGAGACATAGCGAACTACTTAGAGCACTTACACACATACACACAGACTTACTTGTATATATTTGTATTATGTTATTAATTGCTAACAATGTACCAAACGGTACTTAAAAGCCATAAAAATGTGATATGTGCCTTCAGCACAATACTACTGTACACGAGAGAAGTGATTATTTTGATTATTTCGATTATTTTGATTACTTTAATGTACTTTGATAATATCAGCCTAGACAACTTAATTGTTAATAAATTTATTAAATTTTAATTTCTTTAGTTAGTAGCCTACCAGTTGTAATCCTGAAGCACTATTGAATCTTACTAAATTCTAATGGATAATTGGACCAGGATACTGACTACTTGTTACAAAAAACCAGTAACAGGCTGGATGCTAGAAGGGCAGTCATTTTATTCACTGGAGATCTCTATGCTTATTAGATATCGCGTTATTTGTAACAATTCCCTACTGGTGAACTAGAACAAGTTTAGATAAAATTATGTACAAGAGAATTGCTCTCCATTCGACGTAGAGGGATGTTCAGGGATTTTCGGTCAAAGATGCTGCCCGTGAACAATCAGGATAGAGAAAACATGAGTTTAACAGCCACTTCAGCACCGTTAGAGAGAGAGTATTCAGCATAGCAGGAATTTATTTTTCCTCCTAGTAGGGCGCAGCTAGCACCAACAACTTTCTGTGAATTTTTCCTGTTTAAGTACATCCCCAAAGTATAATTATCTTTCGCACTTGAACTTCGATGTGTACACAAACATCCTGCAGGTGGGAGAGAGAAGCGATGTGATTGGTAAATGGTTCAAGTCGATCCGATGTGGGTTATTTGTGTATTGTTCCAGTCACGGTATTGTGCCTTTTTTATCTTTCTTGACATTTTAATTATTTTAACAAGTTTTATAATAATTCGTAAGCAAGTTCCTGCAACAATTCATTGAAAAAATCATCAATTCTTTTTCCGGCTCGTAGGTGAATTTTCCTTGTTTTAATTGTGACGATTGAAAAAAAAAATATGATCTAATTTTGTCTAAGATTTAACACAGTAAAGAAGATTATGGGTAACGAAGTTTATTTAGTAATTTGCTGGATCTTTGTTTATTGTAACAAATATTGTGCACATGTTTTTCCATTAGTATGGTTCTGGTTGCAAAATGTAACTAATGTTCATTGTTCAAGTCTGCTTCTACGTAATATAGAATAAAGTTTGCTTATTTTCCCGAACATTTAACAGTGATTTCAACCTTAGGAAAATAATTCAGTACCATATTTCAAGCAATTGTAATTTGCTATTTTTCTGATCAACTGATTGTAGCCTAATTTAAAATATGGAAGAGTAGTTGAAACTGTGACCGTAAGTGACTTTAAATCATGTGATTACTTCAAGCGTAATACACACATGCAAGATAGAAAACAAATTCCCTCTAATAATTTATTAGATATATTGAAGACCATGCAAAAACACGACCTCTAAAAATACCAAACGTGAAATTATTCTTTTAAAGCATAAAGGCATTATAGTGATGAAACATTAATCTTAGGAGAGAATGCTCCATAAAGTTCTTATTAACGCTGCTAGGATACTTAGGCGTCGCTCTTGCTTAACATAATGACTTGATAATCCTTGATTATTACCACAGCAACATGCGCCTCACAGCAATATACACCATTAGTGCGCACTCGTTATGTTGCACTCACGTGTTGACGGGGTCGAGACTCCTCTTAACCCTGATTCTTAACCTCAAAAAATTACCAACATATTCTTTACCTCCTGGATTCTTTTACATGCAAACCTTGTGAGTGAAATTTTAGGTCATTTCAGTTATTTTCCAGTTGAATAAAGACGAGCTGTACCTAATATTTAATGTGGTCCATCTGTTTTCTTAAATTCCATTTATGTTCCCTTGCTCTTGTGCCTCGCGTGTCATACTTTCTGTACCTGTCTTCTCTTTGGAAGCCTCTGAGTGCCATACGTCATTATAGTGTCTCTTGTGTTTCTGCTCTCTTCCAAACCTGTTATTTTTATGTCTTTAAACTTGACCTCATAGTTTAACTTTTTTGTAAAGTAAAAGGACACAAGTGCAACTAATGTGACATTTATTGTGGCAACGTTTCGCTCTCCAGGAGCTTTATCAAGCCATTACAAACAATACATGGACATAGAGGGTATATAAAGGCTCAGAGTGAGGTGAATACTAGTGAGGTACCATTTCGATGTTCACTAGTGGAAGTAGTAGTAGTAGTAGTAGTGGTAGTGACAAAAGTAATACAATATGGTAGAGCAATTAATTCGTACACGAGTAAAAGGATATAAAAGCTATTACTTGGGTAACATAAAAATAGGTTGGACAAATATAAACTGGAATGAGGCAGCTTGTTTCAGTGTTCACTCTCTGTGCTTTGTGTAGTATAACAGGTGAGACTATGTGATGGCAGGGTTTACTGTTTTCAGGAGGATTCTTGCTAAGACTTCGGAGATGGTGAAGCTGCCGTTGTTTTGTTTAATTGTATTCGAAACAGCGATCAGTGCTGATTCGAGGCACTTGCGTCTGCGGAAATTAGTTTCTTTGATCACTAATTGGGCGTCTCTGAATTTCATGAGATGATTGGTGGAATTTCGGTGTTGTACACAGGCGTTGTTCAGGTTATCGTTCCTACATGCGTAAATGTGTTCATTGAGGCGGGTTTCGAGGCTTCTGGCTGTTTCACCTACGTAAATCTTGTCACAGCCTCCACAGGGTATAGTGTAAACTCCTGCATTGACTGGTTCGTGGTGCTTGGATTTTGTCCTGGTTATATCCTTTATTGAAGTGCTAGAAGCGATGGCGACTCTGGTGTTAGCTTGTGAAAGTGCTTTTGAGACGTTCAGTGCAACCTGACTGTTGGGAAGAATTATAACTTTGCTGGGAGTGGTGTTGATGCGTGGAGAATTTATGATCTGAAGAGCTCTTTTCTTGCAGTCTTTTTTGTTCTGGAATCAGCCTGTTCACCTGTATACTGTATCCAACTTCTGCAAGCGCTTTCTCAGGAGAGTTCTGACGTACGCCGTGTACCGAGTTCTTTTGTTGGTCTCTGAAGTCGGTTCGGTGCTAAACAATTGTTTACCTCACATGCAATGTTGATTTTATGCTGTTTATAAGCGACTCTGGCGATATCACTGTAATAATTACTTATGCGTTTTTCCCTGTAATTGCTTTTAGCAACGTCTTCACTCCCAGCTGATACACGTTATCTGGTTTTCCTTTACTTTCCCCTATTTGCATTAGCTTACACCACTTGATTGCTCATACCTGAAGTGAGTCCAACTTTCCATACAGTCTAAATCTATAAAGTAAAAGGACACAAGTGCAACTAATGTGACATTTATTGTAGCAACGTTTCGCTCTCCAGGAGCTTTATCAAGCCATTACAAACAATACATGGACACAGAGGGTATATAAAGGCTCAGAGTGAGGTGAATACTAGTGAGGTACCATTTCGATGTTCACTAGTGGTAGTAGTAGTAGTAGTAGTAGTGGTAGTGACAAAAGCAATTAATTCGTACATGAGTAAAAGGATATAAAAGCTATTACTTGGGTAACATAAAAATAGGTTGGACAAATATAAACTGGAATGAGGCAGGTTGTTTCAGTGTTCACTCTCTGTGCTTTGTGTAGTATAACAGGAGAGACTATGTGATGGCAGGGTTTACTGTTTTCAGGAGGATTCTTGCTAAGACTTCGGAGATGGTGAAGCTGCCGTTGTTTTGTTTAATTGTATTCGAAACAGCGATCAGTGCTGATTCAAGGCACTTGAATTCAGGTATTCTCTGATCCATTGCAGTGCCCTTCCTGTTATATGTGCCTGATCCTCTAGGTTCTGCACTAATCTCTTATGGGGAACTGTGTCAAAGGCCTTCTTGCAGTCCAGGAAGATGCAATCAACCCAACCCTCTCTCTCGTGTCTTACTTCTGTTACTTTATTATAAAACTCCAGGTTTGTGACACAGGATTTGCCTTCCATGAATCCATGCTGGTTGGCGTTTATACTCTTGTTCCATTCCAGGTGCTCCACCACTCTCCTCCTGATAATCTTCTCCATAACTTTGCATACTATACACGTCAGTGACATTGGTCTATAGTTTAGTGCCTCTTTTCTGTCTCTTTTTTAAAAATGTGAACTACATTTGCCGTCTTCCATACCTCAGGTAGTTGCCCAGCGTGTGCGTGTGTGTGTGTGTGTGTGTGTGTGTGTGTGTGTGTGTGTGTGTGTGTGTGTGTGTGTGTGTGTGTGTGTTTGGTTTGCCTGTACTCATCTAATTGTGGTTGCAAGGGTCGAGACTCAGCACCTGGCCCCGCCTCTTCACTGGTCGCTACTTGGTCCTCTCTCTCCCTGCTCCATGAGCTTTATCATACCTAGTCTTAAAACTATGTATGGTTTCTGCCCCTACTACACCATTCGCCAAACTGTTCCACTTCCTGACAACTCTACGCCTGAAGAAATACTTCCTGACATCCCTGTGACTCGTCTGAGTCTTCAACTTCGAAGAGTGGCCCTTGTTTCTGTGTCCCCTCTCTGGAACATCCTGTCTCTGCCCACCTTGTATATTCCACACAGTATTTTGTATGTCGTTTTCATGTCTCCCCTGACCCTCCTGTCCTCCAGTGTCGTCAGGCCGATTTCCCTTAATCTTTCTTCGTAGGAATTAACCTCGTCGCAAACTTTCGCACTCTCTCTAATTTCTTAACGTGCTTGATTCGGTGTGGGTTCCAAACTGGTGCTGAATACTCCAGTATGGGCCTGACGTACACGGTGTACAGTGTCTTGAAAGATTCCTTACTTAGGTGTTGGAACGCCCGTCTCAGGTTTGCCAGGCGCCCGTATGCTGCAGCAGTCATCTGGGTGATGCATGCTTCCGGAGACGTGCTCGGTGTTATACTCACCCCAAGATTTTTCTCCTTGAGCGAGGTGTGTTTGGTTGCTTGTACTCACTGAATAGTACTCACCTAATTATGGTTGCAAGGGTCGAGACTCAGCTCCTGGCCCCGCCTCTTCACACACACACACACACACACACACACACACAGTGTGTGTGTGTACTCATCTAGATGTGGTTGCAGGGGTCGAGTCAGATCATGGCCCCGCCTCTTCACTGGCCGCTACTGGGTCACTCTTTCTGCTCCATGAACTTTATCATACCTCTTCTTAAATCTATATATGGATCCTGCCTCCACTACATCGCTTCCTAAACTGTTCCACTTCCTGACTACTCTGTGACTGAAGAAATACTTCCTAACATCCCTGTGATTCATCTGAGTCTTCAACTTCCAACTGTGTCCCCTTGTTGTTGTGACCCATCTCTGGAACATCCTGTCTCTGTACAACTTGTCGATTCCTCTCAGTATGTTATATGTCGCTATCATGTTCCCCCTATCTCTCCTGTCCTCCAAGTCGATTTCCCATAACCTCTCCCCGTAGGACTTACCTCTTAGCTCCGGGACTAGTCTTGTTGCAAATCTTTGCACCTTATTTATGTTCTTAAGTGCTAGGCTAGGTGTGGGTTCCAAAGTGGTGCTGCATACTCCAATATGGGCCTAACGTACACAGTGTACAGGGTCCTGAACGATTCCTTATTAAGATGTCGGAATGCTGTTCTGAGGTTTGCCAGGCGCCCATATGCTGCAGCAGTTATTTGGTTGATGTGCGCCTCAGGAGATGTGCCTGGTGTTATACTCACCCCAAGATCTTTTTCCTTGAGCGAGGTTTTTAGTCTCTGGCCCCCTAGACTGTACTCCGTCTGTGGTTTTCTTTGCCCTTCCACAATCTTCATTACTTTACACTTGGTGGGGTTGAGCTCCAGGAGCTAGTTTCTGGACCAGGCCTGCAGCCTGTCTAGGTCCCTTCGTAGTTCCGCCTGGTCCTCGTCCGATTGGATTCTTCTCATGAACTTCACATTGTCTGCAAACATGAACACTTTGGAGTCTATTCCTTCCGTCATGTTCACAAATACCACAAACAGCACTGGTCCTAGGACTGACCCCTGCGGCACCCCACTCGTCACAGGCACCCACTCTGACACCTCGCTACGTACCATGACACGCTGTTGTCTTCCTGACAAGTATTCCATGATCCATTGTAGTGCCGTCCCTGTTATCCCTGCTTGGTCCTCCAGCTTTCGCACTAATCACTTGTGGAAGTGTGCCAAGTGCCTTCTTACAGTCCAAGAAAATGCAATCTACCCATCCCTCTCTCTCTTGTCTTACTGCTGTCGCCCTGTCATAGAACTCCAGTACGTTTGTAACACACGATTTCCCGTCCCTGGCTGTCGTTGATAAACTCATTCCTTTCTAGGTGTTCCTCCACTTTTCTCCTTACACACGATTTCCCGTCCCTGGCTGTCGTTGATAAGCTCATTCCTTTCTAGGTGTTCCTCCGCTTTTCTCCTGATAATCTTCTCCGTGACTTTGCATGCTATACATGTCAGTTACACTGGTCTGTAGTTTAATGCTTCGTGTCTGTCTCTTTTTTTTTTAAAAAATGGGACTACATTTGCTGTCTTCCATACCTCAGGTAGTCGCCCTGTTTTGGTTGATATGCTGAAGATTGTTGTTAGTGGTACACATAGAGCCTTTGCTCCCTCTCTCAGAACCCTATCGGCCCTTTCGCCTTGAGGTATCTAGCTCACTCAGCAGCCTCTTGACTTGTGTGTGTGTGTGTGTGTGTGTGTGTGTATGTGTTTGTGTGTGTGAATGTATGAGATAACTCAGAATGGTGAGGTAGTGTTAATGTTGATATTTTTATACACACATATAATATAAATATTTTATAAAACTGGTATCGGCTGTAATTCAACCGATACTGTAAAAGTGGCCGATATTCACTTTCTCACTTCAAATGCCCAGTATTTTAATAACCATGTGGATATATAGTTACTTTTCATTGATCTAATGGTATCCATCTCTCAGCAGCTTAATGCTTTAGCCTCACTTGTTAAACCATAGACACTGTTTATTTGCCCTGTTCTATTTACCTCTCATTATGGCTCTTAACATATTCTTCTCACTTTCTCCTACATATTATGGACTCCAGTTTCCCCCCTCTCACTTTCCCTTCCTTTCTGTCTCATTTCATCATTACTCTGAGTCACCTAAGACGCTCTCACCTTGCTAAATTCCTGCCTTAAGTAACTATTTTCTCTTTGAGTAGCTATACTCTACTTCCAGTATTACCTTCACTTCTTCTACCAGCTTAGCCATGTCTCTCATTTTCTAATCAAACATTTTTATTAATCTTCTTTTCTAGCTATCTATAATAAATTCAGTTATATTTCACCTTTTCAATGTTATTCATTTCAATTCACTTATTACTATTCAACCTTTATTCTAATTGATCTTTTAATTTACATTTTCTGGTCATCTTGGTTCAAGACGATCAAGAGAAAATGCGCCAGGGATTTTAACCAGTGCAAGTTGCTAAAATGTACTCACCTGTATGCACTCGCCAATTTGTGCTCACTTATATGCGTTTTCAGAGGTCGAGTCACCGCTCCTGGGTCCACCTCTTCGTTAGTCACTTTTAAGTCCACTCTCTCCTTGCTTCAAGAGACTTATCATACCTCTTCTTAAAGTTATGTATAGATACCGCCTCTACCGTTTCACTCTTCTGACTGGAGTGTGTGTGTGTGTACTTACCTAGTTGTGGTTGCAGGGGTCCATTCACAGCTCCTGGCCCCGCCTCTTCACTGGCCGCTACTCGGTCACTCTTTCCACTCAACATAAGAATATAAGAACATAAGAAAGGAGGAACACTGCAGAAGGCCTGTTGGCCCATACTAGGCAGGTCCTTTACAATTCATCTCACTAACAAAACATTTGCCCAACCCAATTTTCAATGCCACCCAAGAAATAAGCTCTGATGTGAAAGTCCCACTCAAATCCAACCCCTCCCACTCTTGTACTTATCCAACCCAGATTTGAAACTACCCAAAGTCCCAGCCTCAATAACCCAACTAGGTAGACTGTTCCACTCATCAACTACCCTATTTCCAAACCAATACTTTCCTATGTCCTTTCTAAATCTAAACTTATCTAATTTAAATCCATTACTGCGGGTTCTCTCTTGGAGAGACATCCTCAAGACCTTATTAATATCCCCTTTATTAATACCTATCTTCCACTTATACACTTCGATCAGGTCTCCCCTCATTCTTCGTCTAACAAGTGAATGTAACTTAAGAGTCTTCAATCTTTCTTCATAAGGAAGATTTCTAATGCTATGTATTAATTTAGTCATCCTACGCTGAATGTTTTCTAACGAATTTATGTCCATTCTGTAATATGGAGACCAGAACTGAGCTGCATAATCTAGGTGAGGCCTTACTAATGATGTATAAAGCTGCAGTATGACCTCTGGACTTCTGTTGCTTACACTTCTTGATATAAATCCCAGTAATCTATTTGCCTTATTACGTACGCTTAGGCATTGCTGTCTTGGTTTAAGGTTGCTGCTCACCATAACCCCCAAGTCCTTTTCGCAATCTGTATGGCTAAGTTCTACATCATTTAACTTATAAGTACTAGGGTTATGGGCACTCCCAAGCTTCAGAACCTTGCATTTATCTACATTGAATTGCATCTGCCACTTTTCTGACCAAGAATAGAGTTTGTTTAAATCCTCCTGAAGTTCCATAACATCTACGTTTGAATCAATTATCCTACCTATCTTTGTGTCATCGGCGAATTTGCTCATATCACTAGTAATTCCCTCATCAAGATCATTGATATATATTATAAACAACAATGGGCCCAAGACTGATCCCTGTGGAACGCCACTTGTTACAGATCCCCACTCGGATTTAACCCCATTTATGGACACTCTCTGCTTCCTGTCAGTGAGCCATGACTCGATCCACGAGAGCACTTTTCCCCCAATGCCATGAGCTGCCACTTTCTTTAACAGTCTATGGTGCGGAACTCTATCAAAAGCCTTACTAAAATCTAAGTAAATAATATCAAATTCTTTATCGTGGTCAACAGCCTCAAAAGCTTTACTGAAGAAAGTTAATAAATTAGTTAGACAAGACCGGCCTCTTGTGAATCCATGCTGAGTATCATTAATCAAGCTATGCTTATCGAGATGGCTTCTTATAATCTCAGCTATAATTGACTCTAGTAATTTGCCTACAATTGAGGTCAGGCTTATTGGGCGGTAATTTGACGGTAACGACTTGTCCCCTATTTTAAAAATAGGAATTACATTAGCCATCTTCCACATATCAGACATTACACCTGTTTGAAGAGATAAATTAAAAATATTAGTTAATGGTTCACAGAGTTCCATTTTGCATTCCTTAAGAACCCTTGAGAAAACCTCATCAGGACCCGGCGACTTATTTTGCTTCAGTCTGTCTATCTGCTTCACAACCATTTCACTAGTGATTGTGATGTTACATAATTTATCTTCTTCTAGCCCACTATAAAAATTAATTACTGGAATATTGTTAGTGTCTTCCTCTTTAAAAACTGAGAGAAAATAATTATTAAAAATCGAGCACATTTCATTCTCTTTGTCAGTAAGGTGCCCATAGTTATTTTTAAGGGGACCTATCTTATCTCTAACTTTTGTTCTATAGACCTGGAAAAAACTTTTTGTGTTAGTTTTAGAATCCCTAGCAACTTGAATTTCATAGTCCCTTTTAGCTTTTCTTATCCCCTTTTTAATGTCCCTCTTAATGTCAATATACTGATTCATAAGATGACCCTCACCTCTTTTGATACGCCTATAAATTGCTTTCTTATGCCCTAGTAGATATTTGAGCCTATTAATCCATTCTGGGTCATTTCTATTTGATCTAATTTCTTTATATGGGATAAACGTTCTTTGAGCAGCATGTATAGTGTTCAGAAAACTGTCATATTGATAGCTCACTTCGTTACCCCAGTCAACAGATGATAAGTGTTCTCTAAGCCCATCGTAATCTGCTAAGCGAAAATCTAGGACTGTTACTGAGTTATCGCTACTATCGTACTTCCATTCAATGCTAAATGTAATTGATTTGTGGTCGCTAGCACCCAGTTCCTCTGAAATTTCTAAATTATTAACAAGGGATTCATTGTTTGCCATAACTAAGTCAAGCAGGTTATTTTCCCTTGTAGGTTCTGTCACAAACTGCTTCAAAAAACAATCCTGAACTACTTCTAAGAAGTCGTATGATTCTAAATTCCCAGTCAAGAAATTCCAATCAATTTGACTAAAGTTAAAGTCTCCTAGAATTACTACATTATCGTGCCTTGTGGCCTTAACAATTTCCTCCCATAGTAGTCTCCCTTGGTCCCTATCTAAGTTTGGGGGACGGTATATCACTCCTAAAATCAGTTTTTCATGCCCCTCTGAAAATTCTATCCAAACAGACACTGTATGTGTTACTTCAGACTTAATACCCGTTTTTATGCAACAGTTCAAGCGATCTCGGACATACAATGCCACCCCACCCCCCTTCCCAATACTTCTATCTACTTGGAACAATTTAAAACCCTGAATATGACATTCCGCAGGCATGTCCCGACTTTTTGAATTAAACCACGTCTCAGTTAAGGCAAATACATCAATGTTACCTGCACTAGCAACTAATCTCAACACGTCCATCTTATTCCTAGCACTGCCGCAATTAGCATAATAAACATTGAAAGACTCTCCTTTCTCTTTACCCTTCCTGCTCATTTCTGTTCTTCTATTAAACCTATTACTGTCCTTATCACCCAAAGTCCCTGGCTTTTCAATATCTACCTCGTTCTGCTTATTACTAGTTCCCCTAGAACTCGTAATATTACTACACTGGGACTTCACTGTTTTCCTACCAAAACCCATACCACTAAATATTCCTAGTTTAAAGTCCTAACTGCTCCCTTCACTGCAGTTGCCAGTGCTACCACCCCAGACCTAGATAAGTGAACCCCATCCATGGCATACATGTCACTTCTGCCATAGAAGAGGTCCCAGTTGTCAACGAATGTTACCGAATTTTCCTTACAGTATTTGTCCAGCCAGCAATTGACACCAATTGCCCTGGACAACCATTCATTTCCAACTCTTCCCCTTGGCAAAATACCACATATGACAGGGTTCCCACCCTTACTCCTAATTATTTATATTGCTGACCTATACCTGCTAATCAGATCCTCACTCCTACGTCTGCCAACATCATTGCCTCCAGCACTGAGACAGATAATAGGATTGCTCCCATTACCTCTCATGATGTCATCCAGACGGCTAACAATATCCTCCATCCCAGCCCCAGGAAAGCAAACTCTCTGTCTCCTACTCCTGTCCTTTAAGCAGAACGCCCTATCCATATACCTAACTTGGCTATCCCCATCAACAACAATATTCTTACCTTCCTTGGTGTCGTTCATCGTGATGTTCCCAGTAGTCGACTCACATTCGTCGGGTAGCACTGAGAATGTATTAGATGTTTCCACAACAGTTTCCACGGCAGTCTCTTTCTTCTTCAACGTTTCTACCTTTCCATTCGTCTTCTTGATCGTCAACTTCGTTCCCTGCTGTCCAGCCACTGACCAGTTTCCCTTCTTGACCTGAGGACTCAAAACAGGAGGACTACTACGAATCTTCTTGTTTTCCTCGGTCAGTCGCCGAATCTTCAACTTCGCCATCCTCAATTCTTCCTTAAGCTGTTGGTAAAGTTGCTCGATGGAGGGCATCTAGCTTCAATTTGTAGAGAGCGCGCAAACAGGTCTTCAGAGAGCTAAGTTCACGTCAACACTGCGCAAAAGCCAACTCAATCAGGAGCTACTGCGCAGCACGTCCGCACGGCCCAATAGCGATGCGAACACTCCATGAGCTTTATCATACCTCTCCTTAAAGCTATGTATGGATCGTGCCTCCACTACATCACTTCCCAGACTATCCCACTTCCTGACGACTGTGACTGAAGAAATACTTCCTAACATCCCTGTGGATCCTCTGAGTCTTCAACTTCCAACTGTAACCCTTTGTTTCTGTGTCCCATCTCTGGAACATTCTGCGTGTGTGTGTGTGTGTGTGTGTGTGTGTGTGTGTGTGTGTGTGTGTGTGTGTGTGTGTGTGTGTGTGTGTGTGTGAATTATACCTGGATTAAAAAACAAACGTAATTGTTCAATCAGCAAGATAAATTTGTAAACAAAAGAAACTGTGTAGTGAGAAAAATGGTCGCTACCTAGATAGTGGCGCTGCTGTTGCCCTCTTATGGACACCGAGGAACGACATAACTGAGAAAGTGAGAGCAACAACGGAACGAAAGAGCAACGAAGGAAATAGCAACAGGGGAACAGAAGAGCAACGAAGAAAAGGGATAGCAAAAGGAGATCGGAAGAACAACAAGGGAAAGATATAGCAATAGGGGAACGGAAGAGCAACGAAGGAAAGGAATAGCAACAGGGAATGGAAAAGAAAGGAGGGAAAGGGATAGCAACAGGGGAACGGAAGTGAAACAAAGTAAAGGGATAGCAACAGGGAATGGAAAAGAAAGGAGGGAAATGGATAGCAGCAGGGAAAGGGATAGCAACAGGGAAACGGACAAGAAACGAGGTAAAGGGATAGCAACAGGGGAACGGAAGAGCAACAAGGGAAGGGGCTACCAGCACTGACAAGAGCAGACGCAAATGAAATAAGGAGACGAGAAAATGGAGCTAATCAGAGGGGAAGGGAACGGAAAACATGGGATGGCAGGGAGAAAATAATGGGATGGAGGGAGGAGTTGAATTTGAGGGAGACGCGGGAATGGGCATCTGTGATCCCTTGGGTAATGGCGGCATGTGCCGGGTGTGATCAACAAGTGTGTGTGTGACAGCTGCAGCTAAGTCATCTCGGGAAACACCTGTCCTGTGTCCTGAAAAATCTTACCTAACCTAACCTCTCTGTGTCGGGTCATCTGTCTTGTATGAGAGGCATTATAGCCAGTCAGAAGCACGTTAGTAATTATTAGACGCACGTTAGTTGTTGTTAGAGCCACGTTAGTCATTGTATTAATGTATTAGAAGAAGGAAAAGAATGGAAAATAAAATTGATGGGAATTAGACAGAGAGTAAAGAAGGAAGCAGCAAAGACAGGAAAAGGAGGGCAATGTATTTGATGAAAGAGAACAGTGAAGAACGCTAAAACTTGAGAGAAAACAGAAGTAGAAGGAAGAAATAGAAGGGGAATAGGAGATGAAACAGTCTGGAGAGAAAAAGTGAGGATAGGTCAACAGAGACTGGAAAGCGAATATTTAGTGAGTGAAAGAGAGAGAGAGAGAGAGAGAGAGAGAGAGAGAGAGAGAGAGAGAGAGAGAGAGAGAGAGAGAGAGAGAGAGAGAGAGAGAGAGTACGTGAGAAACTCAGATAGGAAAGGTCATAAAAGTCCACTTTAAGACTATCTGCCGACGAGAACTATCCACTTCTGCCTAGGCTAATGACTATCAAGTTATCTAGACGTCTGATTTAAGGATAGTAAAGCAGAAGGCTCTTTCCCCACTCACTATTCTCTCAGGCCTTTGCTGGCATAAAGCAACGGAGATGAAGGGCATGATGATGCCTGAAAGGGGCTACAAACTACCTCTACTTCTGCTGGTCCTTCCTCAAATATTTGTGTTTCTCCACTACAACGCACAGAGATGCGTTTACCAGTATTTCTAGCTTCAGTTATCACTGTTTCTACCTCTGGATATTGTTACAAATGAACGTTCACTACATTATTGCCACAACCACTAACGTTACCTTTACTTTTACCACTGCGGTTATTATTGTTAATTGGCTGGCTCATTGTTAACTGATGGAAACTAATGTAGATGTTGAATTAACATCAGGAATCCGTCGTTAAGTTTTCCCAGCGCAGTGTCAAGTTGAAGCCTAGGTTTACTAAGTGCTTGTTCAGCTGGTCCTTAAATGATTGAATTATCTTCGAGCTAGTAACTTCAGCTGATACTTTTGTTCTAGTCTGCTAAGATCCTGTTTGTAAAATAAAGTTACCTTATTAACTTGCATGTTGCAACCCTTCCCTCAAAATTTTATTCCATTGTTTCGAACTATTGCCATTCAGTATCTTAATGGTTTGAATGAGATTTCTTTATAGTCTGTATTTCGTAAGAGAATGAGGTTAAGTGTTTTGTGTCTTTCTTCATGTGTTTCTTTCTTTTCTGTCCCATCTTCAGCATATCTTCATCCTTTATTTTTTTGGAGTCTTAAACTGGAGGATATTTAATATACCTTCAGAATTGTGCAATATAGTCCTCACAGTTTCTTCTCCAGTTATAAACGTAACATTTTGTAAGCATTGTTACTTTGTCGATAATTTTTTTTGGCACTGTTTAGGTTGTTGCTTATGATTTCCCCAAGGTCCTGTTCCTCTTTAGTTTCAATAAATTTGCTGCCAAACACTCCTCGTCTTCACATCTCCGATCACAAGACAAACCTATCCTCATCACTGTACGTACACAGACAATCTGCTTTGGATGCTGTTTTAGATGCTAGCCTAACCTCGACATTAGCTTAGAGTCACCCACACCACCGTATGTCCTTGGACCATGAGTAACACACCTAGCTTGGCTGGATGCTTGGTTCTTGTAGGATTGGGTGGTCCTGTGAGCTAAGGCGTCATGTGATTTTCGCTCACCACAAGGCAGGGCCGAAACGAGATGGGTTCGGTGACTGAACCATGAATAGATTTCTCATCAGTCATGTCTGTGATTGTTCATGTCTGTGATTCAATCATTATTCCTGGCATAAAGTTTGTCTCCTTAACCATGCACTTTTATTCTGGCCAGTAGCATCAAATTGGGTACATGTCGAATGTTCTTTGAAAATAAAGGTCGTATATCTGCTGGGACTCTTGTTCTACTTTTTGTGTTTATAATACAAAAATCGAATAAATGAATCAGACATGATCTTTATTTCGATTTTTTCCGATTTAAGTTTATTAAATTACAGTCCTTGAAAATTAATGATCTCTTCACTAAATAACTGTCTTCGTTCAGAGAACAAAAAGGCACAATACCGTGTTTGGAACAGTACAAAAATAACCCTCACATAGGAGAGAGAAGCTTACGACGACGTTTCGGTCCGACTTGGAACATTTACAGTCCCACCGACTTTGTAAATTCTTCAGATCGGACTGAAACCTTGTCGTATTGAACCATCTTCATTTGTTTACCTGGAAATAATGACATTGGGACAGTAATTGGGCGTACGAGTCTTTTCTTCCGTTTTTAAATGCAGAAGTGAGATTCCTAGTTTCCAGTTTTGGGTACCTTTCCTTTTTCTAATGACTCGTTAAAACATTACTGTCAGTAGATAACAGATTTGGTATCTGCATATTTTATAACGCTGGCAGGCACTTTATGCCGTTTTATAGATTTGTTAAAATCCAGCTTCTACAAGAATTTTAATGTCAACGCTGGTAACTCCATTAACATTTCGTATACAAGCCACGAAAACAGATCCCGCAGCCTGGGAATGTGAGTGTTGCGTTCTGCTCTAAATACATCATCTACGCTATGTTGAATTCTGACGCCATTTTGCTGTTGTTTGCTAATTTTTTCTTATCGATAGATGAAGTTCCAATCATTGCTTTTACTTTTCTTCCAGCTGACATATTTAAAGAAATCTTTGTGCTACTCTCGATGTTGCATATAAGTTGTCTTTCAGACTCCTGTTAGCCATTTTCAGACTCCTGTTAGCCATTTTCAGATTTCTGTTAGCCATTTTCAGACTCCTGTTAGCCATTTTCAGACTCCTGTTAGCCATTTTCAGACTCCTGTTAGCCATTTTCAGACTCCTGTTAGCCATTTTCAGACTCCTGTTAACCATTTTCAGACTCCTGTTAGCCATTTTCAGACTACTGTTAGCCATTTTCAGACTCCTGTTAGCCATTTCTTTTTGTTCCTGTATGCAGTTAATATGGTTTTCGAGGCTACAAGTGAAATTAAATTTCTAATGAGCGTAATGCTTTTTATGATAATCTCGACAAGTTATTTTGTAATTGTTTCATTGTTTTAACATTTCATCATTTTTTTGGTAGGTTATAATTTTCGATATTAAGAATTTTGATTTAAATCTGCCTCACATTTTTCTCTTCAATTTTTGTATTTAGAAATTTGGTTCAGTTGATGCTCAAGATGTTTCGACGCATCTCATAATTCTGCTGTTCTGAAGTTGGGATACTTCGTAATATTATTTTTGGTTTAAAGTTTGTGTTTATTTTGAATTGAATTATGTCACTGTTTCCTAATCTATCTCCGTTTTTGCATGACTGGATAAAATCAGAGTCTGTGGTCAGGACGAGATCCAGTATATTGTTGCTATTACCGGCTGGCACGATAACCTGCATTATCGTGTCACCTTCACGATAACTTGCTTGATAAACAGTGGAGAGCGAAACGTTGCCACAATAAAATGCCAGTTGCACTTGTGTCCTTATACCCAACAGAAAGCAAGTTATCGCGTCAGCAAGTTTTTAGTTCTCTGATAAATTCTTCCAGTATGTTTAAGGACATAAAAGTCACCTATTATTGCCTTTTAGCTATTAATTAAGGTTTTAATTTCACTCCATAAAACAACATTTTTTTTCGTACCTTAGACGATGTACTACACCGAGCGAAATTTTCTCATTCTCGTTGCTGTGAGTTTTAACTTATACAGCACACACATCTTCATCGACCAACGATCTAGCCTCTCTAATTACCCCGTGTTGAGTGTGACTTTCCTCAGAGTGGTGGTTACTGGACCTTCGTCTTCACCATCAGGATTGGTGCGTCGGTGGCTGTCTACCCAAGGGCAGGAAGCCTCCCTCTGCACTCTTGTTGCTGTCTGAAGTCTCCACGCCTCAGCCTGTACATGTGGTCTGCACGCCATACAGCCAGTGTTGCCTCAGTGCTCCATCAAGCTACAGCTCACCTCCTCAGTGTCCTGCGCCTCCAGCGACGGACTCCACAAGAAAACTTTAAAGTTATAACCAGGCAAGTACGTGTGTCTACTTCACACGTACTTGCCTAGCCAATTATTCTCACAGATTTGGCCGCCACATCTAATTTACGATGCCTTCAATGCCTTCCACTTCCTTCCCCCTTACCATTCCTCCTCTACCACCAGCACCTGCCTCTACTCTGTCTACTCCTGCCTCTAAGGCCTATCCTGCCTCTACATCTTCCAAACCAAATTCTTTCTGGCTTAACCACAAATACTCTAAATCTGATCATGCCACTATCTCTCGTGGAAATTTATTGTACCAGATCACTGGAGCACCTCAGCTGAAAGTCTTTAAAATCAACTCAGGCTTCAAACTCCTTGACAGACATTCTTATGATTCATACACCTCAACCGAGACCAGACAAAAACTTCTCAATGCAGGCTTCACTATTATTTGGACTCCTGAACACTGCGCCAAATGCACAGTGATCGCAAAACACATAGACTATTCTCTCCTGACTGCCTATGACACAGACAAAGAAGACTTTATCAAAGACATTAGTACTAAGAACAAAGTCTCTGTTGGCGATATTTACAGACCTGAGAACTCTACCATCCTCAAAATCCGCTGTTCAAATCCTTCTGACGCCTCTACACTCTTTAATCAAGGAATCCTTGCCAAGACCATCCACATTCCTCCAAACACTCTCTTCACTCCAAACTTTCACCCCGTCACACAATGTCTGAAATGCTACAAATTCGGCCACGACAAAATCTCATGCACTTCCACACAAATCTGCTCCAGATGTTCAGCAACTGGCAACTTCTGGAACACTTGCAACCTGCCCCTTAAATGTTCTAACTGCGGTGGGTCACACACTGCAGTTGCAATTTACTGCCCTTCTAGAAAAGACATTCTCTCCACCCTCAGAGCCAGCCAACCTCCCTCCCTCCCCAACCCCTTCCCTGCACCTCCTCCCCTACCATACCTTCCTCTCCTACCCCCAATGCCTGGGCTACTCCACTCACTTGGTCTACCTCTCCTACTCTAAGATAAGATAAGATAATATTTCGTTCAGTGCGTCATCAAGGACTGTCTAACTTATTTCCATTGGGGTCCTTAATCTTGTCCCCCAGGATGCGACCCACACCAGTCGACTAACACCCAGGTACCTATTTGCTGCTAGGTGAACAGGACAAGAGGTGTAAGGAAACGTGTCGAAATGTTTCCACCCGCCGGGAATCGAACCCGGGCCCTCCGTGTGTGAAGCGGGAGCTTTAGCCACCAGACCACCTCAAATACCAACACAAAGACTACAAGCACTTCTTCTACACCTACACCCACACTAGACTACAAAACTAACTGCCAACTTGCCACTGCTGCCCACTCTGCGATTGTAATCTCTCAAGCTTACCAATCAGACTACTCACATATCCTTAACCTAATCTTGTCTGCAAACAATCTTCCCTCTTTAATTATCCCTCCTTCCTGCTTCTCTTCTAAGCCCCCTTCAACCTCTACCTCCTCCTCCCTCTCTCCCACCCCCCACTTCCTACACCCACCAGCTCTCCTCCTCCCCTACCCCTCTTCACTACTTCTACCCCTCCCACCAACACCCCTACTGCTGCTGCTACGACCACCCCTACCTCCTTACCCACTTCCTCATCCCCAACCAAAGCTTCCACTTCCTCATCCCTTACCATAGCTTCCACTTCCTCATCCCCTATCAAAGCTTCCACTTCCTCTGCATCTACCTTCACCCACTCCTCCACCACAACCAAAACTTCATCCAGGTCCAACTCCACCTCCTCCAGACAAAATCCACTCAAACCTAAACCTGCCCCAACTTCTGACAGACAGACCAGGAAACGGGTCCGTAACACCTATGAACACACATCCATTGATGGCACCACTATCACGGGCTTTAATCCAAAGTCCTCCCCCAACATTAACTTTGCTATGACGAAACCATAAAATCATGTTGAAAGTGATTCAGTTCAACGTACGTTCTTACTGTACAATTAGACACCTACTGGCCGAGCTCCTTGAAGCAGAGAGGCCAGATATTGTTTTGCTAAACAGTACCTGCCTCAAAGCCCCTCAACGTATCTGGCATTATGGTTATACTGCACTATAGTCCCCCTATGATTCCCACGATGGGGTTGCCATCCTTGTCAAATCCAACATAATACACGAATTTCTAACAATCCCTTTTATTCACCAACACTGTCTTGCAGTCAGGATACACACCCACCTTGGTCCCCTTATCTTTTTCACCACCTATGTTCGCCTAAACACTATTCTCAACATACACGATCTTTCCTTAGTCTTCAACTACACCAACACACCAACATACCTACTAGCTGACATGAATGCCAAACACACCGCCTTTCATCACACCAGTAACAACCAACTTGGTCACCAATTACTCAACTTCACAAACCATAAACACCTAATTCATCTCGGCCCAGACTTCAATACCTTCTACAACCACATGGGCCAAGGCAAACCAGACATCATTCTGGCAAACCGAGCCAGCTCTCTCTTTCAGCACTACATCTCACCTGGCCCTATTACAGGCTCTGATCACATCTCAGTCATCTTACACATCTCCTCGAACCCTATCCTAATTCCAACCACACCTTCCTTCTCCTACAAGAACGCTGACTGGGATGCTTTCAAACAACACATAGACAATATTAACCTCACCTATGACTACAACAACAAACCTATCTCTGACATCGATACTCAACTTGATCTCATCCAGGACACCATTACACAAGCAGCCAACATCGCAATACCAAAGAAAACTCACACCACTCGTTATTCCTTCAAACCGTCACTCAGAACAAGAAGACTAATTATCTGCTACCACAACCGCTTCCTCTACAACACATAGATTTAATCAAGTCCGATTAGATCTCACTTACCTTAGAAACAACATTCTACACAGCCTATACCAAGACCACAACAATCACTGGTCACAACTCATACAACAAGCAGACAAACAGCGTATTAAAAACACTAAAGCCTTCTGGAACTTCATCAAAAAAATCAGAGGCACAACTCCCACCAACAAATTCAAACACATCACCCACAACAACACACACATCTCAGACCCGCAGGCTGCTACCAACATCTTCAAGCACATCTGGGAGAACATCTTCCACCCTCACCCACCTCATCCTAACGTTATTCAACACATTAACGAACACTTATCATCAACACATCCTCCCAGAATACCCCTTTAGACATTAAAACTCTCCTGACACCTTCCTCCCAAGGCTCCTGATGTCTCTGGCCTAAACTATATTATCCTAAAACACCTTCCTGACTATATCATTACTGCCTACACAAACCTCCTCAATGCCTCGCTTGCCTCTGGATACTTCCCTTCCCTCTTCAAAGCTGTTACTGCTATCCTCCTTCCTAAACCCAATAAAGACCACTCTGACCCTAGAAACTATCGCCCTATCAGCCTCCTCGAAACTTTAGGAAAACTCTTTGAAAAACTCATTAATCATCGCCTTCGCAGATACCTGGAACACAATTCTCTACTTCCTGATGGCCAGTTTGGCTTCAGAACACACAGATCCACACAGGATGCCAATAACATCATTCTCAACTACATCCACATAAACACAAAACAAAGAAACAGGACAGCCCTGGTTGCAAAAGACGTTGAAAAAGCTTTTGACACTGTCTGGCACGAAGGGCTCAAGTACAAACTCTACACTAACTTTAACCTGCCTCTCACTACTCGTAAACTCCTCTGCAACTTCCTAGACTGCCGTACCATGAGTATCAAATTTCAAGGCTGTTACTCAGACTACTTCACACTAAATGCCAGAGTACCCCAGGGATCTGTCCTCTCCCCTACCCTCTACATTTTATATGCTAACGACATTCCAACACCTGTATACCACAACTCCATCACACTAGCCTATGCAGACGACATTACACAACTTATCACTCATGCCAATATAGGTACACTCACACACAAAACACAAAATGAGGTAGACAGGATAGCCATCTGGGAACAAAAATGGAGGATCAAAACCAATGCAGCTAAATCCAGCATTACATATTTTAGCTACAGGAAACGTGATCCTCCATTACCTGTCGAGCTCAGAACAGCTGACACCCGCACTTACATCCCCATCACACAATCTGTCACTGTCCTTGGCGTTAATCTTGACTACCTTCTTCGTTTACACGGACACATTCACTCAAGGCATGCAATAGCTAGTAAGGCCCTTGCGGGCCTCTACAAGCTGAAACATGCCTCTCAACGCACCAAACTACACCTCTACAAATCCCTAATACGTCCTCTGATAACTTACTCTCCTCTAGCCCTCTCTCTTGCAGCAAAAACAAACTTACTTAAACTGCAGCGTGTCCAGAACAAGGCGCTGCGCTGGGTGCTTGATGTCAGATGGGAGGACTTCGCCACAAGCGAGTCTCTCCATGCCCAATTAGACATCCCTGCGCTGAATCTGTACTGGAAGACGCTCAGTGACAGACAGATAGACAAACTTGAGACACGACATGACTACTGGACCTCTCTCCTTGACGAAGACATTCGCAGACCCACAAACCAACACAACCTTTTCTACTCCTTGCATGATCCTGCTCCTAACCCTATTTACAAATAACCTTGGATTCGCTGACAGGTACCTTCTATGACAGGTACCATTCTGTGACCCACGTTCCCCTTAGCTTTTGAGTTAAGACATGGCTCAGTTCTACACTCCTCTCTAGCGCTAAACGTCGCATGTCCCTTCCTCCCCGCTCACCCCACCGGAGTCCCAACAGAAGAGGCTGAATTTCTCTTCTCAATATCTGTCCCACGATCGCCTTCGCTGCTGGGTTAAGCCCTGGCTCTATTTCTACGACTAAGAACACTCCTCTCCAGCACTATTCTTCGTCTGTCCCGTCTTCCCCGCTCATCCCATTTGGGATCTTACCTGAACTTTCGTTCGTTCGTTCGTTCATTCGTTCCTTTCTGTGATCACGGTATCTCCTGTGCCAGATTCGTTCGTTCGTTCCTTACTGTCTTCGATCAAGTCATATCATCGTAAGACAGTCGCTCCTCACCTCAAGAAGTGTTCCTTCGATCCCCGTCGGGGAGGGGAACCTATAATCATCGTACCAGCGCCTGACTTACTCCTTCATGATGCTTGCAAACCGTGTAAGGATCAAACCCAACAGTGGAGTAATAAATGACTCTACTAAACTTGCCCTTGCTGCCGCTGTAAAGACTTGCCTACAGGTTAAATTTACAGCCATCCACTCGACGAAAGACTCATTCATCGTCGTCTGTACTGACGATTATGAAGCCTCAAAGCTGATGGCCGACACCTCTATGAAAACCCTCAGAGACCGACAGTTCACCATCTCCCCTTCACCTTTTTTGCTGGCGAAACGTTCCGTTTTCGTCAAACGGCTGGACAAACTCGTCACTTCTTTATCGACTGAGGATCTCAAGACCTCTATCGAGGAACAAAATACCTGGGCGTCGATTGAACATATCACCAAAATCCCCAACGCCTCTACAATGATCAAGCTAACCTTCTCCAACATCGAGATGGCTACTAGAGCACTGTCTGACGGCCTAGCTATCTCCTACTATCATATCCATCCAAGTCACATAGAACCCGAACGTTTCGCCCACATCTCGCCATGCTGGACCTGCTACTCCTATCACCACTCAACGCCTGACTGTCCTCTGAAAGGGAAGAAGTACTGCACAAACTGCGGTAAAGACGGCCATGACTTCAAGGAATGTTCTACTACCACTACCTCTCCTACCTGCCTCAACTGCAGCAAAATGCCCTCTACGTAAAGAAGTCCTGTCTAAGAAAATCATTGAAGAAACCAAGAACAACCCTAAATCGCCAACATACGCCGCCATTGCAAAAATTCAATCAGATACCACCGAACTCCTTCAAGCTACACAACAATCATCTCCACCCAGCCAGTCCCTCTCTGCTCTTCCTGACGCTGCTCCATCCAAGGTGCTATACTGTATGATGTATGCACACCTCACTAATGCTGCAAACCCTGGCTCATTCAACACAACAATCAATGAACTGTTTCGCCTTAACAACATGCCAAACTTCAACTTCCCAGACTCGCCACCATCACAAGACCTCCTCAAGCTAATTCCATTGTTAACTCCACCTCAACCCCTGGTCCTACTCGTATCTCTGACCAAGACTCTATTCCAGAACCAACACCACCGTCTACTGCCACCTTTCACCACCCACCACCAGCCCAACAAACCACAACCGACCAACACTCCCTGCCTCCTCTCAACACAGTCACAGAAGACGAAATAGAAACAGAACATTATGAACAACCCTCGGACGACGACGAAGTAGTAGTCGAAGAAGTAACCGAAGAAGAAACCACAGGCAACCGTTACCAAAGCCAAGCCTTTAATGGGTCTCTAACCTTCTACACCACCCCCAACCTCCCAACCGAAATGTGCGCAGCTGATATGCTCTACTTAATGAAAAAGGGAGCTGTTAAGTACACCTGCACCAAACCTCACCAAATTCCTTTTGAAAACGCATCTGAACTGCTCCAACCTCAGAATGCAAGTTTTCCACATGTCCAAGAGAGACTTCAAAAGGCTCAAGAGTGGCTGCATCACCAGCGAAGTGTAGCCAAACACACAACACACTTCCGCAACACACAACGTGAGCCTCCCGACACCTGACGTCCAAACCAGCTCTTCACCTCAGCCTGAAGCATATCAGCCAGCGAGCACTGTCTGCAGTCTGCTCTCTCCTCTATGTCCTCAACATGCCCTCTCTACACTGCCTCGCAGTGCCACGCAGCTGGGTTTAGCCCTGGCTCTTTCATCTACAACTCAAGACCTTCCTCTCACCGACTATTCTTCGTCTGTCCACACTTCCCCACTCACCCACCGGAGTCCCAACAGAAGAGCCTGCTATGTGTGTTCTCAATGTCTGTCCCACGATCGACTTAGCTGCTGGGTTAAGCCCTGGCTCTATTTCTACAACTAAGAACACTCCTCTCCAGCACTATTCTTCGTCTGTCCCGTCTTCCCCGCTCATCCCATTTGGGATCTTACCTGAACTTGTTCGTTCGTTCGTTCCTTTCTGTTAGTGTGACTTTGTAAATGGTCCATATCGGAGTAAAACGTCGTCGTAAGCTCCTCTCTTCTATGTGAGGGTTATTTGTAAATTTTTGTTGTCAGGTGACTGGCTCAAACCCAAATTTAATCAGAGTAATCATAGCTTATAATGTTTATGTGCATAATTTGTCCTTTTTTTTTTTGGATCATACTGTGATGTTTTCATCCAGAAAAAGTGGTCTTTCAGCTGGGATATAGTTTATTTCAGTGATATCACTGGTAAAGTGTTACCTGACTAGATGTAACAAACACTGTAAGGCATCGGAAGGCCTCGGCCAAATGACCAAAACCTCCAGCTGCTGGATCGTCATATGACCAGCGTCAAGAAACACTTGTCCTGTTTACTGACAAACCTTACTTAACCTTAACCTCCACCACCACTCCCCACTCAATCCTTCCTTCCACTCTCGCTCAATCCTTAGCATCACTTAATCTACAGCTTGAAAAAATCTCAATCTTGCGCCGTTCAAGTGGCTCAAATGAGGTCCGTCTTGCTTAAACAAACCCATGTCACTGACGAGCTTCTCCCACAGTTCTGTATAAACCAGAGCTTCATCCATGATTTAGGCTTCACCGAATTTGTAGGAATAAACTTCATACCTTGGTAATAATCCTGCAATTACTTGATTCTTTCAGTTGTCTCTGATTTTTTTATTACGGAATCGTAAATAATATGAATCTCTTTCTTTATTAGGACTTTGTAAATGTTATGAATCACTTTCCTTATTAGGACTTTGTAAATGTTATGAATCACTTTCCTTATTAGGACTTTGTAAATGTTATGAATCACTTTCCTTATTAGGACTTTGTAAATGTTATGAATCACTTTTCTTATTAGGACTTTGTAAATGTTATGAATCACTTTCCTTATTAGGACTTTGTAAATGTTATGAATCACTTTCCTTATTAGGATTTTGTAAATGTTATGAATCACTTTTCTTATTAGGGCTTTGTACTTGTAACGAATCACTTCTGTTGTAAATCTTCAGTTTCAATTTGAGTCACAAAAAATACTTCATCTGGTGTGGCATGCAAAGAGTACGTAACCTTTATTCGGCGCATGTACACACCCTCATTCACAGGCTATCTCCACCAACCAGCGAACCAGGTGACTGAGGGTTGATGGGGCCCTGTCGTTCAACCAGTACCCAGGTTCCAGCCAATAAGAAGATGGTTTTGGCAATCGCAGAGGTTATGTGGGTACCACTCTCCTGTCTGCCCTCGTCATTCCCATTCTAGAGCTGGTTGAAGCACGGTCTGCTCTCTAGTGGCTTCTATTCTACCTTGCTTACCGTGGAGTGCACTAATACCTATTGCTGTACATAGTGTATATAGTGTACATACTTCTGTTCTAAATTGGTGAAGGATAATATAAGTCAAAACTTTTCTGCTGTGTTTATTTTGCTTCATTTACACCCAGGATAACAGGCCATTTGGAATCCTGCGTTGTAATATATGGTGTGACTTTTGTTACCTCAGTAAATGTGCGTGTTCCTACTGCAGACGTTGTGTTGCGCCTCCGACCAGGACTATTTGAGGTTGTCTCTGGGAATCTGGCTGGAGCATTTCAAGCGTTGTTCAGCTAGCACTTCGAAGCTATTACACAAAGTAATGTAAGTTTCTGCAAACGATTCAGTGGCTGTGTCAAACATTTTGCTATTGTAAATTTGCGGAGAGTTTATTGTGCACAAAATGATCCTCACTAATTCTGGTCTTTAATTTCTCACTTCTACGGGAAACAGTTTAACTTCGCTGTCACAGAGAGGGCCAAGACTTGGCGTGTTTTTCCTCTTCTTTGAAGATTGGTATCTACCGACATGACAACAATGGCAGCCAGGACACTCGGTGCTTACTGCTGGAAACATTTTTAGTGGATAGAACAGGTTGATTTATTCTCTGGGAGCCAAGTTGAGTATGTCAGTGGACCAAAATAGTTAATGTACAACTGTTTAGGGGACTGCACAGCTGTAAAAGAGAGAGAGAGAGAGAGAGAGAGAGAGAGAGAGAGAGAGAGAGAGGGAGAGAGAGAGAGAGAGAGGGAGAGAGAGAGGGAGAGAGAGAGAGAGAGAGAGAGAGAGAGAGAGAGAGAGAGAAGGAGAGAGAGTAGCAACACACATCCAGTTGACCCATCAGTTCACTGGTTAAGTTCATGTTTTTCCTGGCGTCTCTGTGAAGCTGTCCGGGCCGGGTGAAGGCCGCTTACCACCACCACACAATTCCAAAATTGACTTTCACTTGCATCGTTTCCAAATAGTATTTGATAGTTTTGAGGATTTGACGTGTTCCTATTTTTATGTACTTCTCTCTCTCTCTCTCTCCCTCTCTCTCTCTCTCTCTCTCTCTCTCTCTCTCTCTCTCTCTCTCTCTCTCTCTCTCTCTCTCTCTTTCTCTCTTTCTCTCTTTCTCTCTTTCTCTCTTTCTCTCTTTCTCTTTCTCTTTCTCTTTCTCTTTCACCCTTTCTCCCCTACCCTTTATGTTCCCCTTCCACTCCTTTTTATAAATATACCCTACCTTGGTAGTAGACGCCGACCGTCTACCACCAAGGTAGGGTAACCCAAAAAGAAGAAACACTTTTACCATCATTCACTCCGTCACTGTCTTTCCAGATGCACACCAATATTACAGTTCAAAACTACAACATATCAACACCCTTCCTTCAGAGTGAAGGCAATGTACTGCCCATCTCCATGACTCAAGTCTGGCTAACGGGTTTCCCTGAATCCCTTCCTTAAGGTTACATTTCTCACACTCCAACAGCATGTTAAGTCATAAAAACCATATTCTTCCATACATTCCTAACACGCTCACACACCCTTGCTGGATGTCCAAGCCCCTCGCATATAAAACCTCCTTTGCCCCCTCCCTCCTAGGACTGCCCCTAGTCCGACAGTCCTCCGGTGCAGATTTGTACGCTCTCCAAGTCATCCTATTTTGTTCTATCCTCACTAATCATCTCAACAACCCTTCCTCAGCCTTCTGAGTAACACTTTCAGTAATCTCGCACCTTCTTCTAATCTCCAAGCTTCGAATTCTCTACATAATATTCACACAGCACATTGCTCTCAGACACATCACCACTGCCTCCAGCTCCTCCTTGCTGCAACATTCACAACCCATGCTTCACAAGTATATAAGCGTGTAGATATCATTATACTCTCATTCATTCTCCCTTTTTGCCTCCATGGATAAAGTTCTTTGTCTTAACAAAGGCCTCAATGCGCCACTCACCTTTTTTCCTCATCATTTTCCTCTCTCTCTCTCTCACACACACACATATTCAAGGCAACGAGCTACCATTGTCAGTTCGATTCTTGCTGGCTTCAGTCATTCTGTGTGCATACTTCCGCTTGTTTCTACGAGGTGCAGTCATAATATAGTATCGCTCGTGAAGCCAGAACATACAGGAGGGGTATGAAATAGATGGAGACCATACCTGAGGACCACAAGTGTGCCCGGAGCTAGGAAGAAACATGGGTTGCAAGCTCGCAACCTGAATGGTTTAGGGGAGTTAACCCTAAAATAGAAAAACATGTTTTTTTTCCTAGTCCCGGGCACACCAGTGGTCCTCAGGCATGGTCTCCAGATATTTCATTCCCCTCCAGTATGTTCTGGCTTTACGAGCGATACTATATTATGATTGCACCTCGTAGGAACAAGCGGAAGTATACACACAGAATGACTGAAGCCAGCAAGAATCGAACTGACAATGGTCGCTCGTTGCGTTGAATATGTGAGAGAGTGGAATATATATATATATATATTATTATTATTTATTATCACACCGGCCGATTCCCACCAAGGCAGGGTGGCCCGAAAAAGAAAAACTTTCACCATCATTCACTCCATCACTGTCTTGCCAGAAGGGTGCTTTACACTACAGTTTTTAAACTGCAACATTAACACCCCTCCTTCAGAGTGCAGGCACTGTACTTCCCATCTCCAGGACTCAAGTCCGGCCTGCCGGTTTCCCTGAATCCCTTCATAAATGTTACTTTGCTCACACTCCAACAGCACGTCAAGTATTAAAAACCATTTGTCTCCATTCACTCCTATCAAACACGCTCACGCATGCCTGCTGGAAGTCCAAGCCCCTCGCACACAAAACCTCCTTTACCCCCTCCCTCCAACCCTTCCTAGGCCGACCCCTACCCCGCCTTCCTTCCACTACAGACTGATACACTCTTGAAGTCATTCTGTTTCGCTCCATTCTCTCTACATGTCCGAACCACCTCAACAACCCTTCCTCAGCCCTCTGGACAACAGTTTTGGTAATCCCGCACCTCCTCCTAACTTCCAAACTACGAATTCTCTGCATTATATTCACACCACACATTGCCCTCAGACATGACATCTCCACTGCCTCCAGCCTTCTCCTCGCTGCAACATTCATCACCCACGCTTCACACCCATATAAGAGCGTTGGTAAAACTATACTCTCATACATTCCCCTCTTTGCCTCCAAGGACAAAGTTCTTTGTCTCCACAGACTCCTAAGTGCACCACTCACTCTTTTTCCCTCATCAATTCTATGATTCACCTCATCTTTCATAGACCCATCCGCTGACACGTCCACTCCCAAATATCTGAATACGTTTACCTCCTCCATACTCTCTCCCTCCAATCTGATATTCAATCTTTCATCACCTAATCTTTTTGTTATCCTCATAACCTTACTCTTTCCTGTATTCACCTTTAATTTTCTTCTTTTGCACACCCTACCAAATTCATCCACCAATCTCTGCAACTTCTCTTCAGAATCTCCCAAGAGCACAGTGTCATCAGCAAAGAGCAGCTGTGACAACTCCCACTTTGTGTGTGATTCTTTATCTTTTAACTCCACGCCTCTTGCCAAGACCCTCGCATTTACTTCTCTTACAACCCCATCTATAAATATATTAAACAACCACGGTGACATCACACATCCTTGTCTAAGGCCTACTTTTACTGGGAAAAAATTTCCCTCTTTCCTACATACTCTAACTTGAGCCTCACTATCCTCGTAAAAACTCTTCACTGCTTTCAGTAACCTACCTCCTACACCATACACTTGCAACATCTGCCACATTGCCCCCCTATCCACCCTGTCATACGCCTTTTCCAAATCCATAAATGCCACAAAGACCTCTTTAGCCTTATCTAAATACTGTTCACTTATATGTTTCACTGTAAACACCTGGTCCACACACCCCCTACCTTTCCTAAAGCCTCCTTGTTCATCTGCTATCCTATTCTCCGTCTTACTCTTAATTCTTTCAATTATAACTCTACCATACACTTTACCAGGTACACTCAACAGACTTATCCCCCTATAATTTTTGCACTCTCTTTTATCCCCTTTGCCTTTATACAAAGGAACTATGCATGCTCTCTGCCAATCCCTAGGTACCTTACCCTCTTCCATACATTTATTAAATAATTGCACCAACCACTCCAAAACTATATCCCCACCTGCTTTTAACATTTCTATCTTTATCCCGTCAATCCCGGCTGCCTTACCCCCTTTCATTTTACCTACTGCCTCACGAACTTCCCCCACACTCACAACTGGCTCTTCCTCACTCCTACAAGATGTTTTTCCTCCTTGCCCTATACATGAAATCACAGCTTCCCTATCTTCATCAACATTTAACAATTCCTCAAAATATTCCTTCCATCTTCCCAATACCTCTAACTCTCCATTTAATAACTCTCCTCTCCTATTTTTAACTGACAAATCCATTTGTTCTCTAGGCTTTCTTAACTTGTTAATCTCACTCCAAAACTTTTTCTTATTTTCAACAAAATTTGTTGATAACATCTCACCCACTCTCTCATTTGCTCTCTTTTTACATTGCTTCACCACTCTCTTAACTTCTCTCTTTTTCTCCATATACTCTTCCCTCCTTGCATCACTTCTACTTTGTAAAAACTTCTCATATGCTAACTTTTTCTCCCTTACTACTCTCTTTACATCATCATTCCACCAATCGCTCCTCTTCCCTCCTGCACCCACTTTCCTGTAACCACAAACTTCTGCTGAACACTCTAACACTACATTTTTAAACCTACCCCATACCTCTTCGACCCCATTGCCTATGCTCTCATTAGCCCATCTATCCTCCAATAGCTGTTTATATCTTACCCTAACTGCCTCCTCTTTTAGTTTATAAACCTTTACCTCTCTCTTCCCTGATGCTTCTATTCTCCTTGTATCCCATCTACCTTTTACTCTCAGTGTAGCTACAACTAGAAAGTGATCTGATATATCTGTGGCCCTCTATAAACATGTACATCCTGAAGTCTACTCAACAGTCTTTTATCTACCAATACATAATCCAACAAACTACTGTCATTTCGCCCTACATCATATCGTGTATACTTATTTATCCTCTTTTTCTTAAAATATGTATTACCTATAACTAAACCCCTTTCTATACAAAGTTCAATCATATATATATATATAAATATATATATATATATATATATATATATATATATATATATATATATATATATATATATATATATATATATATATATATATATAATGTAAGCAAATATCGCAAACCAACAATACATGATGCAAAACAACAGTTTCTGAAGATTGAAACAAAATTTGCCTCAGAATTATGTGGGTTGAATAACTGTGGCCGTCTTTCTTGTTATTACAGATGCCTCCCTCTTTTAAATGAGTTTATTTTAAGGAGCCCCGTTTACTTTACATAACTTTTAGAAGTCTCCCCTCTCAATGTTATCGTTTTCTAGTCACTTTAAATGGATACGCTGTCTCGTGGGTGCTGGCTACCCCATAATTGCCAGTGACTTCTGTATCACTGACACAATATAGTATATGTTTGTAAAGTTATTGATATCATAGCGGAATATCACCGAATTTTTTATTATTGCAATATTAATTTCATTTAGACTAATACAATATCAATACTTGTGGGATTTTTCAAATTTTATAGTACTCATCGTACTGGCTGTGAGCACTAGTGTGCCTGGAGGACTTCCTGTACCTCTCTCTCTCTCTCTCCGGTGAATACCTCCATTGCCAACGTAATTGCTTGAACATTCTCCTCTTTTCTGCAATTTTTCAAGTTCCTGATGATGTGTTGATTGCAATAAGAAAGGCCTAGAGCTATCATTTTACTCCCCCCGTGGTTGTTTTACATATATATATATATATATATATATATATATATATATATATATATATATATATATATATATATATATATATATATATATATATTCAATAAAAAATATAGTTAGGTACCACCTCTATAGCTGGAATGGGGACCCTCATCCTCATAGAAGACAATAAACGTACCCCAGGGAAAACTCAAGGTTCTCCCCGGAGCTGTTTGAATATTTTCTTCTCCTACCACCCCCTATATTTTACATTCTATGGAAAATTTTATTGATAGACAGAATACATTTACAGAAAACACAAACATGAATACATTGGTTCTATATAACAAAGATTATGAATCTCCTCCAACTCCTCCGAAGCCGGACGTGAGCCAAGTATGCAGCAAGCATTTCCTTTCTTGATGGCCACGCTGAGGTGCTGGAACATGAAAGTGGCTGCCCTTGGGTCCCTGGTGGTGTCGATGAGTCTGGAACCCAGGTCTTTAAGGAAACGTGTGGCATTTTTTCCCCATGATCCCAAGGTCTCTAATCCCACTGAAACAAATTAATACGGTTGGCTTATGTCCCTGTACTTGCTGATCTTGTACTCCTCCCTGTGGTCAGCAGTTCCTCCCTGTCGCCTGACACTGTGATGGATGTAGGTGTCAGTCAGCGTTGACACAGGTATAGTCCCATGCTTGCCATTCTTTCAAGGATAGATGGTGGTCCCGTCAGGGCAGTTTGCTGGGTTGTAGGTATTGTTGGCTGCTAGTGATCGGGGCTCTCTCTTGACTGGGCATCCAGCTGTAGCAAGTGTTCTCTTTATGATGTTGTTGACTTCCTTGTGTCTTGTATGCCAGCCCTTGGTTTTAGAACAGTTAAGACCATGCAGACCATATTTGTCGGCTTGCGCATCACTGCAAATACACATATATTCCCTGTGAATTGGCACAGCAAGGCGCAGAGCCACTGCAATACACAGGGCCTTAGGGTTGAAGCGTGTTTCCATTGCCGAAATAGGAAATGTTTGGAGGAAGTCCCAGGAGTGATGTCCACTCAAAGCTTGGAGACAGGCAGTCTCCCTGTCTGATGTTACAGCCCTAAGCATGTTGGCAAGTACCTTTCCAGCGATGGGGCCATCTCACCTTGACTGTAGGCCAGTGCTGCACTAGATTTTAGTGCCGGAGCAGCAAGAGTCTCCCATTCAGTGATGGCACTGGCGCAGCTAGGGTTCTGTATTCCTGTTGAGTCACTGAGGTTGTCCGGAAGAATTTATTTTATTAACTTATTTGATGATATGTTAGAGGATAGGAAAGCTGGTAGGGCAATCTGGGAGGATTTGTGTACTCCCCCCCCCAAGCCTGACTGGAAGTGAGGCTTGCAACCACTGTCCATCTTCGAGGCAAAGATTCAATACACTCTCTAGCATGGTCTTAAGAAGTGATATATTCCTTGAGTTTCGGACTGCTGAAGGCTGGGGAGCATCTCAAGAAGTAGGTAAGTTTTGGGACTGACAGGCACCGATGTCTTTCATCCTGCCTTCCATCGTCCTGAGAGCTAAGATTTTTTTTCTAGGATCAGATCGATGACACTGGACCCAAGAGGATCGCCAAGGAGAGTGCTATTGGCTGGATCAATGGTTTGTGCTCCTGGTAAAACAGCACTAATATTCCTGATCATCTGTCGATTGGTAGAAACTATTTCACATTTGGTGGGGTTTAAAGATAGGCCCAGGCTCTTTCCCATGTCTCTAATTTTTCTGATGTCCTGTTGGAGAGATCAGAAGAGGAAGGGGGAGAGAGGGTCCCCGCCTGTTGCACACCCTCACGTGAGTCAATTTCATGGTCCCCAAACAATAGTTTAGAGACCACAACATAACAAGATTCATTGAAGGGATAGAAGGAAGGGAAGTGTCTAGAAACTGCTTTAAGAGCAGCATCCCTTCTGACTAAGTTGAAAGCATTGACAAAGTCCAATTTGATCAAGGCTTTCTCATCGGACATGTTGATATATACTCGTGCTGCGTGGGCACCTGCTTCACAGCCTTGTTGAACACCAAAACCGAGCTGAGTTGGTTTCAACATTGCAGCAGCCTCTTGACTCACCCTTCTTACTGCAGCCTTGGCGACTAGGCGCCAAAGGGTGTTGCCCACTGCAATAGTCCTGATTCCTTCATCCTTTTTCCGGGGGGTTCACAATGAGGCACCAAAGAAAAGGGGTCTAATGGCCTCTGGGACACTGCCAGCCAGGCACACATTGGAAACTTTGGTGAGTTCAGACAGCAGCCTCTCTGAAACATCACCAAGTACTGGATTGAGCATTTGTTTCAAGTGTTTTGGCCTTAAGCCGGTTAAACCTCCTGCTGAGCCCTGTGGAAATTACATAGCAGCTTTACACAAATCATCATCCTCTAAGGTTAAATGTTCTTCACCTGCTGCACTGTCATGGAGGTCAATATTGGTACTGGGAGCCCTGGGTGGATGTATGTCCTTCAGAGCTTGTGCGGTATTAACGTCGTTAGGAGCAATGGTATCTTCACTGGTTGTCTCAATGCTCCAATAGTATTACCCTATTCTATTTTTTTTTTTTGCTAATTTGGGCTCTAATTTTTGAGGCGTCAGATGTCTTGTTGCTGGTATTTGCCCGACAGGTGCTTGTCACCCTGGAGGGAAGAAGAACGAGGTTGTCAGCTCTAGGGGACGCATTTATTGCCCAAATAACAGATGTTGCTAGTGACTTGTCCCTCCTTGGTGGGACAGCCAAACAAGCATTGCCAAATAGCAGCAGGTTGTGCCAGGATCCGTTGTTTGAAGGAGCATCGTTGACTTTCTTCAAGAGGTCAGCTAATTTGCAACAGCTTGAGGGCGAGCAACTTTAGGGATGTGTGTCAGAGGCCTGGTGGATGTTAATTTGATTGTAGATTTTAGGTCCTCTGTAGAGGTGAAGTCAGGGTAGCTGTCAGCTCTGTTTGCAGGGAGGGGCTGTTGGTTGTTACCATTTGGAACTCTCCTGGAGCCTAGACATCTATTGTGTGCACGGATGTTGCCAGTTGAGGGATTGAGTGCACAATCCCTGTGGCACACCCGGCAGATGCCTCGTGAACGAAATCCACGGCGATGGCTCTGTTGTGGAGATTCCTGGGAACCCGGCACTTCTTGTGACATTGCTGACATCGTGGGGTGGGAGGGCGCCAGCTGTGGGGTGACGGGTGAAGGACAGCATGGATGCATGGGGAATGAGGGTGGGGGAGTAGCGAACGGTAGAGCGAGTAATTGGTGAGGCACTAAACGGCAACACCCTTAGTCAGGAAGTCAGTAGGCCTAGGCTAGGATATGGGGAGGGGGACCACGGATGGGGGGGGGTGAGGGGAGTGGCCCTATCTGTTCACTAAAGATACACCTCACTGACTAAATTTTGCTAAATGTTATACACTTATTATTCCGACCATCGCCATTTGGCACATTAATCACAAGGTTCTCACTGGTAACTGAGGTGTTCTGTTCAGTGTCCAATCATTTGTAATTTGTAATTTGAACTACCTCACTATTGTAAGTAAATCCATTTAATCATTTGTAATTTGTAATATAGAATAAGAATTATTATTAGTCTGCCCGATAATGCCTAGGCTTGCTAGGCATGTTAGTTGCCTTCTTTGTAGCTATTGTTTTATAATATGCAAACCACCCATTCTAATCTTTACAGATTATTATTATTATTATAATCAAGGGGAAAGCGCTAAACCCGGAGGATTATACAGCGCCTGGGGGGGAGGGATGTGGAAGGCATTCAGGCTTAATTCGGGGAACTGGAGCACAGATCCAATTCCCTAAATCAAGAGCCCCTCACCAACATCAAGGAACCTTCCTTGAGGGGTAATCTTTACAGAGAAATGAACATTTCAATTTCAATGTCAGAGTCCTGAGCGACCACTCCTTACCCCCCCCCCAACCCCGGCTGAACACAGAGAGGGTAAACCACCCTCCTCCACACCTCCGCTGGCAGGATCCCCACATGCACACTGCACTTTCACTGATACAGAAGCGATGTAGTGAAGGCAGGATCCATTCATAGCTTTAAGCAGAGGTATGATAAAGCTCATGGTGCAGGGAGAGTGATCCAGTAGAGGTCAGCGAGAAGGTGGGGCCAGGAGCTATGATTCGACCCCTGCAACCACATCTAGGTGAGTACAGAAGCAACGGTCTGATGCAGAGGATTGTCACAACTCTGTAATCTCCGGTGAATACTCACGATGATGTCTACCGAAAATGGCCCATGTCGTGCCGAATAGGCAGAACTTGCCATCTTGGCTTAAATAACAACGCTCATCTTGCCATATAGGACAAGCGAAAATTTGTGTATGCAATAATTTCGCCAAAATCATTCTGAACCTAACGAAAAAAAATATATTTCACTGTGTTTGTTTAGTATTAAATTATTGTAAACAAATCTAAAATATATTTAGATGGGTTAGGCTAAAATAAATTGTTTTTGTTATAATAAGGTTAGGTAAGTTTTCTAAGATTCTTTTGGAGCAAAATTAAAATTTTTTACATTAACATTAATGAAAAAAATATATCTTTAAAAGTATAAAAGAAAATTTTAGAAAGGTCTTAATTTTAAATGAGTTCTTGCTAATTGACCAGTTTTGCATATTCGGCACGACATATATATATATATATATATATATATATATATATATATATATATATATATATATATATATATATATATATATATATATATATATATATATATGTCGTGCCGAATAGGCAGAACTTACGATCTTGGCTTAAATGGCAACGTTCATCTTGCCATATAGGACAAGAGAAAATTTGTGTATACAATAATTTCGCCAAAATCATTCTGAACCTAACGAAAAAAATATATTTCATTGTGTTTCTTTAGTACTAAATTATTGTAAACGTATTTAAAATATATTTAGTTGGGTTAGGCTAAAATAAATTGTTCTTGTTACAACAAGGTTAGGTAAGTTTTCTATGATTCTTTTGGAGCAAAATTAAATTTTTTTTCATTAACATTAACGAAAAAAATATATCTTTAAACGTATAAGAGAAAATTTTAGAAAGGACTTAATTTTAAATGAGTTCTTGCTAATTGACCAGTTTTACATATTCGGCACGACATATATATATATATATATATATATATATATATATATATATATATATATATATATATATATATATATATATATATATATATATTTGTGTATGTTTTGCTACAATAAGTCATAATTTTTGTAGCTGAGCTGGTTCATGTGTTGTCATGGATCTCGAGTATAAAAAGCCTGATTATTTCCTTTAGGAATTCGTGAACTTATTACGGGTACCTTTTCTTATTTTATTTACTTGTGTTCGGATTGGATAGTAACAACACCATTATATTTCATGTGGTTTAAAAAGACACGTGTCTTTTAAACCACACGTATATTCTTTTACCAGTTATCACGGTTTATAATAAAATTATTAACATTTAAATTCACAATAATATTTTGGAGTTTTCGTTCGTAACAATTCGAGTTATTTATTTTAATTCAAACGGTTAAAATAGTATTTTAGGTAATTTATCTCTGCCGTAAAGAGACGTTGTTATTGGTCATATAATAAGATTTTAATGCAATATTTCTAAGCAGACATTTAGGCTGTTGGTACCCGAGTGACATATTACGCGAAACACCCAGTGTTTACCATCATCGTGTAATTGCTACAGATATTGCGTCAGTAAAACTGTATTAAAGGCATGTAACATTGTTTTCCATATTACTGTTAGCCATTCTTATATATTTCACATTCTTTTGGGACAATCAGTTTAATAAATAACAAACAGTCTATCTCCCTCTCTAGCAATATAAATATTTCTACTGCAAAAGAAGTCAAAATCAAAGAGAAACGTCAGATATCACCTTCTTAAAGTCAGTTGGCAGAAACATTTTTCTCAGGAAGATCCATATCATTTTTCCTGAGGTAAGAAAACGGTGGGTAATGAGTGCCAGGAGAATGAGCCGAGGAAAAGAAGGCGTCTAGGCGCAGTAATTTTCATCAAGGCGGCTGATATATGCCTCCAATTACCCCGCCTATTGGCTTATTGGATCTGGGTGCTGCGTGAGTGATGTACGATAAGTGGAGGGTCGTATTGTATCCTCCCTTCTCTCTCTCTCTCTCTCTCTCTCTCTCTCTCTCTCTCTCTCTCTCTCTCTCTCTCTCTCTCTCTCTCACTGCCTCTTTCACCCTGCACTTCTTCCCTCATGTACTCTTTCTCTCCCTCCCACGACACACACACACTCCCTCCCAACCTAACTTTCCATGTTATTCCCTTCCTATGTCTCTCCCTCATTCTTCCTTTCTCTCTCTCTCTCTCTCTCTCTCTCTCTCTCTCTCTCTCTCTCTCTCTAACAACGTAGTTTACGTGCGGTGTAGTAGTTGGCTGAGGAAGAAAAGATGACGTAGGTAAAAAATATTGCTTGACACCATAATGCATGTTAAAAATGCAGCGAGAAAGAGGATTATAGAGGAAGAAAGTGGAGGATGATGAAGGATGGAGGCAGGATGGAATAGAATGGAGGAAAATGGAGTGGAATAGAGGAGGATGTAAAGGTATGAAGGGAATACAGAAAACTGGATATGAATAAAAAAGGAAGGGGGTTGATGGGGATAGAGAAGGACAGAGAGGGGGAATTGAGAATGATGGTAGAGATGAGAGAGAAGTAGAGTATAAGGATGGATGGAAGAGCATGTAATGGGTAAGACGTTGAGTGAAACGTAGTGAGGATTGTGGTGGTGGTAGTGGTGGTGATGGTGGTGGTCTAGTAGAGGTGATTTTGTTGGTGGTTGTAGTGGTGGTGATGGCGGTGGTGGTGGTGGTTTGGTGGTTGTGGTGGTGGTGATGGTGGTATTGGTAGTGGTGGTGGTGATGGTGGTATTGGTGATGTTGATGGTGGTATTGGTGGTGGTGATGGTGGTAATAGTGGTGGTAGTGGTGCTGATGGTGATATTGGTGGTAGTGGTGGCCGTGATGGTAGTATTGGCAGTGGTGGTGGTGATGGTGGTATTGGTGGTGGTGATGGTGGTTATGGTAGTGGTGGTGGTGATGGTGGTATTGGTGGTGGTGATGGCCATGTTATTCTTCAGGTCAGCATGCGTCACTCACACTTCACTCTCCGCCTATATATGTCTTTCTATCTCTGTATGTTTGAAGTGATCAAGGTCCCAGGACCGAAACGCTTTCTAATAAATATGCCATAGTGTTTGCTTACGTGCCTTTCTAAACCAACTTGTCCATATTGAACTTCATCTGCCATTTTTCAGAACAATACATTAATTTTTCTAAATCCTCCTGGAGTTCACTGATGTCCTCCTCAGAATGAATCACACGGCCTATTTTTATATCGTCAGCAAATTTGCTCATGTTACTTGTAATTCCTTCATCAAGGTCATTAATGTAAATTCTGAACAAGAGAGGGTATAAAACTGATCCTTGTGGAACGCCACTAGTGACTAATACCCATTCAGATTTGACCCCATTAATGGAAACTCTCTGCTGTCTATTAGTAAGCCATGCATCTATCCATGCTAGAACTTTACCTCCTATACCATGAGCTGCCACTTTTCTTAAGAGTCTCTTGTGAGGTACTCTGTCGAAGGCTTTACTAAAATAAAAATAAACAATATCATATTCCTTATCACTGTCAACTGCCTCAAATGTTCTATTGAAGAACGTCAGTAAATTTGTCAGGCAGGAACGACCTCTCGTGAACCCATGCTGAGATTCATTAATCAAATTATGCTCTTCAAGGTGACTTCTAATAATATCAGCTATAATTGATTCTAATAATTTACCTACTATAGACGTCAGGCTTATTGGACGGTAATTTGAAGGAGTGGACTTATCCCCTGATTAGAATATACGAACTACATTAGCTATCTTCCACATCTCTGGCACAACACCAGTTAAGATGAACGCATTAAACACGTTCGTTAATGGCTAAGTTCCGTCTTGCATTCTTTAAGTTCCCTGAAAAACAGCTCGTCGGGTCCCGGGGATTTATTTTGTATCAGTTTATCTACCTGTTTAATGACCATGTCTTTCTTAACAGTAATATTAGTTAATTTGAATTCTTCAGGAACTGAATAATTGTTAATTTCTGGAATCTCATTTACGTCTTGTGTAAAGACTGACAAAAAATAATCATTAAATAGAGAAAACATTTACAGTTCGTTATCCGTCAGCTGTCTATTCCCAATGTTTAGAGGTTCTACGTTTTCCCCTCACCTTTGTCCTATACACTTGAAAGAACCCTTTTGGATTAGTCTTTGATTCATTAGTTTCATAGACGCGTTTAGCTTTTCTAATCCCCAACTTTACTTCTCTTTTAAATTGAACATATCGGTCAATAAGGTTAACCTCTCCTAATCGTGAATACTTTATTATCGTCCTGTTCTACATAATTTATTATTTCTGCAATTTCACTAGTATCTTCCCGTGTAAAAACTGAAAGGAAATACGAGTTAAAAATTTCGCACATTTCCTTATCACTGTCAGTGATCTGACCTGAGTTACTTTTGAGTGGGCCAATCTTGTGCCTAATCTTACCTCTATATACCTGAAAGGAACCTTTTGGGTTAGTCTTCGAATCCCTTGCCAGTTTAGTCTCATAATCTCTTTCAGCTTTTCTTATTCTCTTTTTTTATTTCTCATTATAACTGAATATATTAATTTCTTAACTGCCCATCCCCTAATTTTGATAACCTATGTATGCCTGTCTTTTGACCAATGAGATGTTTTAATTTATTGTTTATCCATTTGGGATTATTTTTGGTTGATCTAATTTCCGAAGGAATATAAATTGTCTGGGCAGAAGAACTATGCTCTGAAAAACGTCATGTTGGCAACCAACACCACCTACCTGATCCATAGTCAGGTCATTCCAATTTAGGTAAGTCTGCCATGGTTGATTCACGAGTGTACCGCATCGCTTCACAACTTTGCTGAGTATCCTTGTCATTAGTTGGTTGATCCAAGGTACTAACATAACGAGGGGATCTCCCTACTGATTATACCCTCACCAACTGGTTCACTAGTTGGGAGGAATACCTATATGCATGTGTGACATACACCGAGTAATATGTAACATACTCTTAGCATGCCTCATGGTGGTAGTGATGGTGGTGGCCATGGTTGTGGTGATGGCAACGGTGATGGTGGTGGCAGTGGTGGTGGTGTTCATGGTGGTGGTGGGGTGGTAGTGAGGGTGGTGGTGATTGTGATGGAGGTGGTAGTAATAGCAGTGGTGGTAGTAGTACCAGTAGAAGTGGTGGTAATGGCAGTAGTAGTAGTAGTAGTACCAATCTTAGTAGTGGGGGTAGTAGTGTTAATGGTGGTGGAAGTAGTGGTAGTGGTGGTACTAGTAGTGGTGGAAGTAGTGGTAATAGTGGTACTGGTAGTGGTGGTGGTGGTGGTGGTGGTAGTGGTAGTTGTCTTAGTAATGATGGTGGTAGAGGTAGTGGTAGTAATGGTGGTTATGTAATAACCTAGGCCACGTCAACAAATGAAAATAATAATAAAATTGAAAAATAAAAATATAAATTATATACAAAATTTCACTCTCCTAATGCAAGTTAACACAGCATTGCAGGAAAAAAACATTTGCTACTCTAATTTAGCCACAACTCCAAACCAAAAATTATTAAAATTACCTCTCATATATCCTAACACGTGTGAAAATACTAACTTCATAATTTTCTCGCTGAAATTTTTTTTGAGAAATAACCGGAACGTAAATAATTCCCAACAGAACACTATTCGTTGCTTATAATTACAAACGTCGCTTCACTCGCACAACTTACAAATAGTAAATATACCATCATAAGGAACACAGGTAGGCAGCAACCTAGCACTGATGTTCCCAACACATGCAACACAACCCCTGACCACTCTTACACTACTGACGTCCTACAGAAATAGCCTTGTAAGGTGCTGCTGTGGCACGATAATAATATGTAAGGAGACTAAGTAATTGGTACCTGGGTGTTAGTCGACTGGCGTGAGTCGCATCCTGGGACAGAACTGACCTAATTTGCAGGAAATGCTCAGCATAACAAGCGGCTTTCTATATAGTAGTATGTCACTGATGTCAGCTGTGGTCTGTATACCTTGTATATGTACTGGTAGAAATAAAGATGTTACATTATTATTATTCATCTGCACTCTTCTAGCCAGCGAGTAGAGATCCATAGATGAAAAAAATAATTTATGACATATGATGTTTCACTCTCAAACACTCAATAATAATAACAATAATAATCTTCATTTCTACAAGTAAGTGGTACAGATTATACAGACACACACACATAGGATACACTGTGATTAATTTTCTCTCAAAACTTTGATAATCTATTCCTATCTTCAGTTTAATATCTTCCTCTGGACTAATTATCTATGTTTCCGCTAATGGCCTTCTTGGAGTAGTGATTAATTATATCAGTTCTACATTTTTGAGTTTCTTCTAGAAACGACTTTGAATAATAAAATTAATAGAAAATTAGCAGCTAAATTATATACTTACTGCAAATAATAACAGTGGCAATACTGAGTATACGTATATACAGAGAGAACATTTACACTGTCTCTTAAACTGTCTCTCTTAGCTTATACAGGTGGGCCCATCTTCCATATTATATAGCAGGTTAGGTTCTGGGCTACTGTAGGGGCCCCGCTTATACAGCAGGTTAGGTTCCGGACAACTGTAGGGACCCCACTTATACAGCAGGTTAGGTTCTGGGCTTGTGGCATGCAAAGAGTACATAACCTTTATTCGGTTAGTACCCTTAGTATTCGGTTTGGCACATGTACACATGCGCCAAACCGGGTACTAAGGGTCAGATGATGGGGCCCCATCGTCCGATCAATACCTAGGTTCAGCCAATGAGAAGGTGGGTCTGGCAATTTTGGAGGTGGCATGGTCACCACTCACCTGTCCACCCTTGTCATTTCCATTCTAGAGTTGGTTGAGCACGGTTGTCCATTCTGTCTCCAGGCTGTGTCTTGGCCTTTGATTAACCATGGTGTACACATACATTTCCAACTGTATATAGTGTACATACTTGTAAATACTTACTATTGCACTTGGTGAAGGAAAATATAATTCAAAGTCATTCAGCTGTGTTTGTTCTGCTCCTTGCTACCCTTTATACTCAGAATAAAAGGCCTTATTGTGCCTGGGTTGTAACAGGGCTACTGTAGGGGTCCAGCTTATACAGCAGGTTAGGTTCTGGGCTACTGTAGGGGCCCTGCTTATACAGCAGGTTAGGTTCCGGGCTACTGTAGGGGCCCCACTTATACAGCAGGTTAGGTTTTGGGCTACTGCTGCGAAAATTACTAGATATGTAAATGTGATAGCGACCATATTCACGATCGTTCACACAATTTCGCGATGTAAACAGAAGCTGAACTCGCAAAATAAACATAGCTGTAAAATACAGAATAGATCATGCAACAATAATCTTGCTTAACCTAGGTTAAAGCAGCAACATATATTCAAATGCATGACAGTGACTCCATAATCTGTATCAACAATGGAGGATATGAAGCCACACAAACTCAAGCCTATTTGAAAGTAGAAGAGATATCTATTCCAACAATATAGATGATAAGACACAAAATAAGTCTTTACCCTGGGACCTTGGACACTCCAAATGACACAAATTAATGAGAAAACTCAGTATATATAAAGTGAAGAAAGCATATCATTGGTAAATATCAGGTGAAGTCGTCAGATCACTTAAATGCTGTGCAACGTGGCAGCAAAGAATCAGCGTGGAGTATTAATTAAGGATGCTTCAGTACAGTGACGCTTATGTTGGAGTCTCTGTAGATTAATTCTGCCTCGTTCCGGTAAAAGAGATATCTTTCTTGAGACCAGTACAAGATACAAACTGCTCTTGTGTCGTCCCAGCTGTAAGCATTTGTGAGTTCTCGGACCCATTTGGAATGATTCCAGACAGTACATCTTACGACAACCTTAGTGCATGGTATAGTCAACACCACCCACCAGTACACAAAAGTAACCACTATCCACCAGTACACAAAAGTAACCACTATCCACCAAAGCGCAACAGTTATTATCCACCAGAGAACAACAGTAGCCACCATCCATAACAGTAGCCACCATCCACCAGTACACAGCAGTAACTATCATTCATCAGATCACAACAGTAACCAACATCTACCAGTACACAACAGTAACCACTATCCTCAGAGCACAACAGTAACCACCATCCATCAGAGCACAATAGTAACCACCATTCATCAGAGCACAATGGTAACCACCATTCATCAGACGATAGCAGTAACCACCATCTCTCAGACAACAACAGTAACCACCATCCAACAATACACAACAATAACCACAGTCCATTAGACCACAACAGTAATCACCATCCATGATAACACAGCACTAACCACTGACCAATAATAATTTTTGATGATAGCTAAAATATTTCTTACGAATTGACCTAAGTTGTGAAAGTTCACAAATATATACACAATAAATAAATATGTACACAAGAGAAAAAAGAGAATGAAAGATCGCCTTTGAGCTTGTAGCAAGGAACGGATGATAGCCTTACTGAGTGGCCCTGTCATTATCACCAGCACCACCAGCCTGAGTGGCCCTGTCATTATCACCAGCACCACCAGCCTGAGTGGCCCTGTCAGTATCACCACCACCACCACCAGTGGCCCCATCCACCACCACCACCAGCCTGAGTGGCCCTGTCACTATAACCACCACCAGCAGCCTGAGTGGCCCTGTCATTATCACCACCACCACCAGCCGGAGTGGCCCTGTCACTATCACCACCACCACCATCCTGAGTGGCTCTGTCACTATCACCACCACCACCACCACCACCACCACCAGCATGAGTGGCCCTGTCACTATAACCACCACCAGCAGCCTGAGTGGCCCTGTCACTATCTCCACCACCACCACCACCACCCTGAGTGGCCCTGTCACTATCACCACCACCAGCAGCAGCCTGAGTGGCCCTGTCACTACTATCACCACCACCACCACCCTGAGTGGCCCTGTCACTATCACCACCACCACCACCCTGAGTGGTCCTGTCACTATCACCACCACCACCGGCCTGAGTAGCCCTGTCACTACTATCACCACCACCACCACCCTGAGTGGCCCTGTCACTATCACCACCACCACCACCCTGAGTGGTCCTGTCACTATCACCACCACCACCGGCCTGAGTAGCCCTGTCACTACTATCACCACCACCACCACCCTGAGTGGCCCTGTCACTATCACCACCACCCTGAGTGGCCCTGTCACTATCACCACCACCACCAGCCTGAGTGGCCCTGTCACTACTATCACCACCACCACCAGCCTGAGTAGCCCTGTCACTACTATCACCACCACCACCACCCTGAGTGGCCCTGTCACTATCACCACCACCCTGAGTGGCCCTGTCACTATCACCACCACCACCAGCCTGAGTGGCCCTGTCACTATCACCACCACCACCACCATCCTGGGTGGCTCTGTCACTATCACCACCACCACTACCATCACCACCAGCATGAGTGGCCCTGTCACTATCACCACCACCAGCAGCCTGAGTGGCCCTGTCACTATCTCCACCACCACCACCACCCTGAGTGGCCCTGTCACTATCACCACCACCAGCAGCAGCCTGAGTGGCCCTGTCACTACTATCACCACCACCACCACCCTGAGTGGCCCTGTCACTATCACCACCACCACCACCCTGAGTGGTCCTGTCACTATCACCACCACCACCGGCCTGAGTAGCCCTGTCACTACTATCACCACCACCACCACCCTGAGTGGCCCTGTCACTATCACCACCACCACCAGCCTGAGTGGCCCTGTCACTACTATCACCACCACCAGCCTGAGTAGCCCTGTCACTATCACCACCACCACCACCCTGAGTGGCCCTGTCACTATCACCACCACCCTGAGTGGCCCTGTCACTATCACCACCACCACCAGCCTGAGTGGCCCTGTCACTATCACCACCACCACCAGCCTGAGTGGCCCTGTCACTACTATCACCACCACCACCACCCTGAGTGGCCCTGTCACTACTATCACCACCACCACCACCACCCTGAGCGGCCCTGTCGCTACTATCACCACCACCACCACCATCACCCTGAGTGGCCCTGTCACTACTATCACCACCACCACCACCCTGAGTGTCCCTGTCACTACTATCACCACCACCACCACCCTGAGTGGCCCTGTCACTACTATCACTACAACCACCACCCTGAGTGGTCCTGTCACTACTATCACTGCCACCACCACCCTGAGTGGCCTTGTCACTACTATCACTACCACCACAACCCTGAGTGGCCCTATCACTACTATCACTACCACCACCACCCTGAGTGGCCCTGTCACTACTATCATTACCACCACCACCCTGAGTGGCCCTGTCATTACTATCACTACCACCACCATCCGGAGTGGCCCTATCACTATCACTACCACCACCACCCTGAGTGGCCCTGTCACTACTATCATTACCACCACCACCCTAAGTGGCCCTGTCACTACTATCACTACCATCACCACCCTGAGTGGCCCTGTCACTACTATCACTACCACCACCACCCTGAGTGGTCCTGTCACTACTATCACTGCCACCACCACCCTGAGTGGCCTTGTCACTACTATCACTATCACCACCACCCTGAGTGGCCCTGTCACTACTATCATTACCACCACCACCCTGAGTGGCCCTGTCACTACTATCACTACCACCACCATCCGGAGTGGCCCTATCACTATCACTACCACCACCACCCTGAGTGGCCCTGTCACTACTATCACTATCACCACCACCCTGAGTGGCCCTGTCACTACTATAACTACCACCACCACCATGAGTGGCCCTGTCACTACTATCACTACCACCACCACCCTGAGTGGCCCTGTCACTACTATAACTACCACCACCACCATGAGTGGCCCTGTCACTTCTATCACCACCACCACCACCCTGAGTGGCCCTGTCACTACTATCACCACCACCATCACTCTGAGTGGCCCTGTCATTGCTAACACTACCACCACCACCACCACCACCACCACCACCCTCAGTGGCCCTGTCACTACTACCACCACCACCACCACCACCGCCTGAGTGGCCCTGTCACTACTGTCACCACCACCACCACCACCTTGAGTGGCCCTGTCACTATCACCACCACTATCACCCTGAGTTGCCCTGTCACTACTAACGCTACCACCACCACCACCACCCTCAGTGGCCCTGTAATTACTACCACCACCACCATCACCACCTGAATGGCCCTGTGACTACTATCACCACCACCATCACCCTGAGTGGCCCTGTCACTAGTATCACCACCACCACCACCACCACCACAACTATCACCTCCACCACCATCAACACCATCACCACCTCCACCAACACGTCTACCACCACCACTTCCACCACCACCACCACCACCACCATCACCACCTCCACCACCACCGTCACTACATCCACGAACACGTCCACCACCACCACCACCACTACCACCACCACCACCACCACCACCACCACCACCACCACCATCATCACTACCTCCACCACCACCGTCACTACCTCCACGAACACGTCCACCACTACCACTTCCACCACCACCACCACCACCATCACCACCATCACCACCTCCACCACCACCGTCACTACCTCCACCACCACCGTCACCGCCTCCACCTTCACCACCATCATCACCACCTCCATGTTACAAAAAACGCGATATCTAATAATGATAGAGATCTCCAGTGAATACCAGAAAGGACTGCCCTTCTAGCATCCAGCCTGTTACTGGGTTTTCGTAACAAGTAGTCAGTATCCTTGTCCAATTATCATTAGAATTCTGTAAGATTCCATAGTGCTTCAGGATTACAACTGGTAGGCTACTAACTAAAGAAATAAAGATTTAATAAGTTTATTAATAATTAAGTTGTCTAGGCGTATATTATCAAAGTAAATTATAGTAATCAATTGAATATAATATAGGATACAAGTTGCTACACTTCTCTCGTGTACAGTAGTATTGTGCTGAAAGTACATATCACATCTTTATGGCTTTTAAGTACCGTCTGGTACATTGTTAACATTTATTAACATAATACAAATATATACAAGTAAATTTGTGTGTATGTGTGTAAGTGCTCTAAGTAGTTCGCTATGTCTCAAGACTCGTCTAGACTTAACCAGTGACTGACTAATAGTCCTCACATAAACTAACTTCTTGACCAACCTGACAATCAGAACAGCTTGCATGAACAATAAAGCAACTGTTAAGCCGAACAGCAATATAACAAGCAACATCGACACAGAATCAGGAACAAGGAGATAATATAACGACACTAAGTAGGGACCATCTGCAGATCCTCCACAAAAGTCACAAAACTCCCATACTACTGAATCTAAGTTCAGCATTAGAAAATCCCCGACTGTGACAGTACACAGATACCAGTACAAATTAGGTCAGAAGCTACAGCTCAGGACCTGAGTTTCTCAGATTGTCTATAAGACACACAACCTCAATACAACGTCGAAAATTACTAAGTCTAGGCAATGCTCTGTGAACAGAGTTACACAGAACCAACAACAAGAGAGCAACAGAGATGATCATTCAACAAGGGCCCACAAGGGAGAGCTGGTGTGGGACGTCTTGTCAGGAGAACATCAGACAATAGGCCGAGCAGGCCAGATAGACTACTCCAGGTGAGGTGTGATCACCCCCCTGATCACGTAACTCTCCGTGGACTGCTGCTGCCCAGCAACACAGAGAAGCTACAGCATAACGAGCGGAGAGAAAACACAGTAGTTAGACAATTTGTCAGCTACTTAACACTCGAACTATGAGCACTGAATAATATATAAATGTTACATCCTACCTAATAATATAACTAAGTCAAATAATAATATAAAGCAATATATTTACGAATTAGCTATTGGGAGATTCTGAAGAGAAGCTGCAGAGATTGGTGGATGAATTTGGTAGTGTGTGCAAAAGAAGAAAATTAAAGGTGAATACAGGAAAGAGTAAGGTTATGAGGATAACAAAAAGATTAGGTGATGAAAGATTGGATATCAGATTGGAGGGAGAGAGTATGGAGGAGGTGAATGTATTCAGATATTTGGGAGTGGACGTGTCAGCGGATGGGTCTATGAAAGATGAGGTGAATCATAGAATTGATGAGGGAAAAAGAGTGAGTGGTGCACTTAGGAGTCTGTGGAGACAAAGAACTTTGTCCTTGGAGGCAAAGAGGGGAATGTATGAGAGTATAGTTTTACCAACGCTCTTATATGGGTGTGAAGCGTGGGTGATGAATGTTGCAGCGAGGAGAAGGCTGGAGGCAGTGGAGATGTCATGTCTGAGGGCAATGTGTGGTGTGAATATAATGCAGAGAATTCGTAGTTTGGAAGTTAGGAGGAGGTGCGGGATTACCAAAACTGTTGTCCAGAGGGCTGAGGAAGGGTTGTTGAGGTGGTTCGGACATGTAGAGAGAATGGAGCGAAACAGAATGACTTCAAGAGTGTATCAGTCTGTAGTGGAAGGAAGGCGGGGTAGGGGTCGGCCTAGGAAGGGTTGGAGGGAGGGGGTAAAGGAGGTTTTGTGTGCGAGGGGCTTGGACTTCCAGCAGGCATGCGTGAGCGTGTTTGATAGGAGTGAATGGAGACAAATGGTTTTTAATACTTGACGTGCTGTTGGAGTGTGAGCAAAGTAACATTTATGAAGGGATTCAGGGAAACCGGCATGCCGGACTTGAGTCCTGGAGATGGGAAGTACAGTGCCTGCACTCTATTATTGCAGTTTAAAAAATATAAGCAATATAAAATTATATTAACAGGTAATATACATTATATACATTGTGACCCATTCAGGGGTCGCAATACACCACCACCACCACCACCTCCACCACCACCATCACCACTTCCACCATCATAACCACCATCACCACCTCCACCATCACCATCACCACCTCCACCACCATGATTCTCTGCTCGTCTGTTGGTGTGAGCAGACATGCGCCTGTTGCCCTCTCACGGTGTTTGGAAGACTTCCTGTTTTTTTCCAATATGGCACAGGGTGTGAGGAAGAGGGTAAATACTGTGGGCATCGAGCTGGTTCCTGGGGCGATTTCGCCACAAGCTGCTCCCGTGCTGTTGCCATTAATCATCCGGGATACGTATGGTATACAGGATGCAGAATTATATGGTGTAGCACTTAATGGCGCATACAGGGTGTTTGTCAAGTTGTTGAACACCGGCGTCTGTGAGAGGCTGGTAGAGAAATACCGGGATGTGCGAGTGGACATCAATTCTATGGTGAGTGTCCACCTTCATGACGTCTCCAGCATTATACTTGTGTTAGAGTGCGAAATGTACCGTTTGAGGCAGATGAAATGGACATACACAATGTTTTCAAGGACTATGGGACCGTTCACCTGGCACAACCCGGCAAATGGGTAGAAGGTGCATATGTTGGATTCCTGGAGGGCACGTTTTCGCTAAAAATGACGATAGGGCACCCCATACTGTCATATGTTATGTTGGGGGCCTTCAGGACTCAGCTCATGGTGTCCTATGCTGGGCAATGCAGGACCTGCAGGCATTGTGGTGGTTTTGATCACATTGCTGCATATTGTGAACGACAGACTCGACTTCATGGTCCAGAATGTATTGCCGCAGTGGAATCTGGGCAAGTTGGACGTGCTCTGGAGCTACAGGAAGGACATGGGCCTGGTCGTCTGTGGAGTGAGGAGGTGGAGCGAGCAGAGGCAGTGGTGGGTGCGGACCTGACGGCCCCTGTTGCTGGGGGCCCTGTGGGACCCATTTTGCCTGATGGTGGGGGACGGCATGGTTCGGCGAAGGAAGCCATCAATGAAGTCCTAGAGACGGTGCTCACCTCTCTGTTTCCTCAGTCAGATGGGGAATGCGAGTCGGCGATGAGGGCTGGTGTGAGGAATACTGCAGACCTGTGTGGACAGCAAATTGAGACCATTGACTTGGTGGTGTCTCACGGGGTAATGTGCCCAGATGGTGGGAAGGTTGGACATGTGGTGGAGGTGGAGGTTCACCGTGAGGTATCACAGGAGGTGGAGATGGAAATGGGTGGAGTCACGTGCAAGCACAAGGCTGTGACATCGGATTTGGATGATGTCCTGACTCCGGCACAGAGGACCGGCAGGGTAGTGGTGGTGCAAGATGGTGGTGGTCCCTCGGGGACTTCAGACCCAGAGCTGGACCGGGGAGGGGTTAGGGCTGCCAGTATAGACATGCATAAAGGAGGTCTGAAAGGACATGGTGGCGTTGCGAAGAGGGTGTCAAAGCACAGGGAGAAGAAACCACCGTTGGCCTAAGGTGTACGGCAGTAAACATTAATGGTTTGTGTCAGGATGTGAAGCATGAGAGGTTTGCAAGTTTCTTGTGCCGGCATAGAGTGGATGTCGTATTTGTGCAAGAGCACAATATCAAGGTGGGGCATGTGTTGGAGGTGGATGGATATAGGGTTTTTGTGATGCAGATGGGATGCTTGAAGGGAGGGCTTGGAGTCCTACTCTGGGAGGCGAGCCCATTTGTGGTTAGTAGAAGTGAAGGGGGGTCAGGGGCGTATTATAAGAGTGGATGGATGGTGGATGGGCGAACGAGTGGTGTTAGTGTGTGTGTATGCACCCACGGAGAGTGATGCACGTCTGAAAGCGGATTTCATGAGGGTTGAGCTCGTTTATTATTTCCGTTCTTTTCCACCTGTTGCTATCGTGGGAGGGGATTGGAATTGCGTTATTCGCAGGGCAGATGTTGAGCCGCATGGGGCGGGGCATTTTTCAATTATCCTAGGTGACCTTCTGAGAGATGTGTGTCTACATGACGTATTTGAGGGTGGGGCTTGGGCAGTGGAGCACATTTTTTTTAGACGTGGATATGCGGCGAGGCTAGATCAGGTGTACATCACAAAGCAGATAAGAGTGGAGTCTTTGCGTATGGTGGAGGTGGAATATTCTGATCATAGGATGGTTGTGGTTGACCTGGGGTGGGATGGGCTGGCCAGGAGGTGTAAGAGCTATTGGAAACTAAATTTGAGGATCTTGGGTGATGAGGAGGGGCAGTGAGGATTCGAGACGTTGTGGGCAGAGCTCAGTGAGGAAAGGTGGGGTGTAGAGGATTTGCTGGGGTGGTGGGACGGGGTGGCTAAGGGATGAATACATCAGTTTTATGTGAGGAAGGGGAAACGCATAATGCAACAACCATATGGGCTCCTTCAGTACCTAGAGGGTAGGTTGAGGGATTGCTATGGAAGAGGTGGACATGGGGGAGTATATCCTGCGGAGGAGATAGAAACGTTGAAGGGAAGGATTCGTGAGCTGCAAAATGAAGTTTTAATGCGGTGCATGTGCAGGGGGGGTTGAGGAGGTGTTGTGGGGCGATCGACCATCGGCGTGTGTTTTACAGGGTCAGTAGCACGGTCAGAAAGCCACTGAGGTTGGTAGTTTAGTCGTCCACTCTGAAGTGGGAGGTTATCGTGAGAGGCAAGTGTTGCGGACGACAGAGGGGATGAGTGGTCATGCGGATGCATGGTATGAGCAGTATTTGGGGAGTAGTGGAGTGGGAGGTGAGGCTTTGCATAGCATCTGCGAGCCAGTGCCATGTTCATTGGGACGTAGTGATCGAGTAGTGCTGGGTGGGGAGATAGATGAGGGCGAGGTTTGGCGGGCATTGGTGAGTATGCGTATGGGAATGGCTCTGGGGATAGATGGATTGCCCTGTGAATTTTACCTGCAGAATTGGAAGTTAATGTGTGGGTTCCTGGTGGAGTTAATGAATATCATGAAGGAGAAGGGGGTGTTGGGGGCATTACAAGCCACAGCAGTAGTTGTTTTGGTCCCGAAGGAAGAGGTCCAGAATACCCTAAGGGATTATCGGGCGATATTTTTACTATGTGTAGATTATAAATTGTTTGCAAAAATACTGGGAAATCGCCTGAAATGCATTGTGGGGCGTGTCGTATCGAGAGGGCAATACGAGTTGCCTGGCAGGTCTATGGTCGAGGGCCACGGACGTCTTAAGAGGTTTGTGGAGAGTTTGGATTGGCAGGGAGCATATGACCGTGTGGAACGGGAGGCATTGCTGCAGATCCTTCTAAAGCAGGGATTTGGGGAGGAAGTTGCGGAATGGGTGGAAACATTGTATCGAGGGGCGTGGGTGCATGTGCAAATCAATGGTCACAAAGGGGAAGCGGTATGTATGAGGCGGGGCCTCAGGCAAGGATGTCCACTTTCTCAAATCCTGTTTGCCTGTGTTCAGGACCCATTTTACAGACTCATTGAAACAAGTATCTGTGGGGGGTGGGGACAGGGGAGGTGGGGTGTGGGCTGGGGATCATAGGTTACGTCGAGGACACAATGGTACTCGTACAGGAGGGAAAGAGTTTGAGAGGGGTGGAAGAGGTCATTCGTTCTTTTGGGGAGGCTACGGGGATGAGGGTCAATGTGGAGAAATCATGCTTATTAAGACTGGGAAATTGGAACTGGGAGATTGGGATGCTGGTGTGGAGTGGAGGGTGGTGGATAGCTTAAAGATATGTGGAATAGTATTTATGGAGGATCAAGTGCGGTCGAGAGAGGTGAACTCCGAGCGTATTGTGGACCGGGTACAGCATAGATTGGGGAGTTTGCGACCATACCATTTGACATTGTTGCAGAGGGCCATCGTGGTAAACACGTTACTATACAGTAAGGTTTGGCATGTGGCAGCAGTTTACCCCACAATGGGGCAAGGAATTACGAGAATCTTAAAGAGGGTGTTTAAGTTTATATGGGGTTCCGGGTGCGATTGGCTGAGGAGAGAGGTGGTAATGTTGCCGGAACGTCAGGGAGGGGGGGGGGGCGGGTTAGGGTTATTGGATCTGTGGCGTTGGGTAAAATGTGTTTACTTATGTAGGGTATGTACGAGTCGGGGGGTGTGGGAGGTTAAAGCTTCTGTATGAGGGAGTGAAGAGGTGGTTTGTGGGTGCAGAGTTGAGGGAAAGTGAGGAGGAGCTGCATAGAGTGAATGGGAGCCGGGTGGTGGTGCCGGTGGAGGGAATATACCCCATTTATGGATGGGGAGATATTTGGTGTCGTTTTCGTAAGTTGAAGCTCAGGCCTCGGGTGCAGGAGGTTATGTTCCGTTTCCTGCATGGCATTTTGCCATCAGGAGCAGTTCTACGGGCGAGACGAGTAGTGGAGGAGAGTGGGTGTGGGGTGTGTGGTGGAGAGGATATGGCATATCATGCGGTGTATTTTTGCAAATGTTTGGGGAATGTTTGGGATTGGATGAGTAGGATAGTGAGGCGAGTGGGAGGGGGGGGCATACCGGTGTTGAGAGCGCTCGTTTAGGATGTGGGAGGGGTGCCAGAGAGTACACAACGAGCATTGGCATATTTAATGGTAGATTTTGTGTACATGTGGGGTATGAGTGGGAATGGGGATTGGGTTGCGAGGAAACAGGTAATGGCAGCTACTTTCTATAGGACGGTTTGCAGGAATAGGGAAATATATGGATCGCGGTGGGAGGGAGCCTTCCCCGCAGGTTATCGTGGTTTAACTGTTGGGATCTTACTAGCTTTGTAGTGGAGGGGGGGTTGTCATGGCTGGGGCAAGGATTGGGAATGTCATCCGGGGTTCCAATGAGCTCGCCGTTGGGAGTGTGTGTGTGTGTGTGTGTGTGTGTGTGTGTGTGTGTGTGTGTGTGTGTGTGTGTGTGTGTGTGTGTGGAGTAAGTGCGTATGGCTTAGACGTAAACAAGGGATGGTTCAGTGTGGTTAGTAGGTGTTAGGATGTAAGTGTGATGACAGCTGGAATAAAAGTGAGATCCAGTTTGGTTGTGGGGATTTTCGGTTTATACTTTTGCGTAAGTGTCCCACGGGATGATGACCGCATTACTCTCTATGTATATATAGCCTTGCACATGCTTGGTCACTTACCATCGCACCTATATTAGAGGATGGAGGTATATATATTTTTTTTAGAGGTAATGTACGCATTTATGCTGTAAGGATGCTTGGGTGAGGTTCGTAGTGATTGTGATACTGTCGCGATGTGACAGGTTATATGCTTATGTACGGCTAGAAGATTGTGTGATTGTGTGACAGTGTCATGTGTAATGACGAGAGAAAGTGGGCGGTTGCCAAAATGGGGGGGAAGGGGGGGGGGAGGTAAGGAGTGTTGGAGAGACTGAATTTGCAACTTGACAGTGTCTCTTGTACACGCCTTTGTTTTGCACATTGACTTTTGTGCGGTGAATAGGTTGATAGAGTAGTTTTTATTTCTGTGTTCGCATTAGGTTATGGAAGCCAGTGCTGTGAATTTGATCTTGTTTAATAGCCTTTAATTTACATGATGATATATCAATGTATGTGTACAACAATATGATAATTTAGTAATTGTGGCCAGTGTATTTGGCGGAGGTGTGTGTACCTCAGGCGGATACAGATACAGGTGTCTTTGTTGTGGACGTTTCGCCATCCAGTGGCTGGCTGGATGGCGAAACGTCTACGATAGAGATGCCCGGGTGTTGCGCATGTGTCTTAATTTCATCTTGTCGGTATTATATACCATTCTTGTACTACTACTACTACTACCACCACCTCTTCCTGCCTATATATAGCCGTCCTGCTCCACTTCTGGTTAGTGTGACTTTGTCAATGGTCCAAGTCGGACCGAAAAGTCGTCGTAAGCTTCTCTCTTTTATGTGCGGGTTATTTGTGTATCGTTCCAGTCACGGTATTGTGCCTTTTTGTTATTTACAGATACTTCTGTATGACTTACTCCAAAGAAAGGTTG